>NC_088404.1:58867315-59167315 GCF_034236695.1 Oncorhynchus nerka | reverse complement strand
CATTGTTTAAAGTGGCTAGTGATATATTTACATCATTTCCCATCAATTCCCATTATTAAAGTGGCTGGAGTTGGGTCAGTGTCAATGACAGTGTGTTGGCAGCAGCCACTCAATGTTAGTGGTGGCTGTTTAACAGTCTGATGGCCTTGAGATAGAAGCTGTTTTTCAGTCTCTCGGTCCCAGCTTTGATGCACCTGTACTGACCTCGCCTTCTGGATGATAGCGGGGTGAACAGGCAGTGGTTCGGGTGGTTGATGTCCTTGATGATCTTTATGGCCTTCCTGTAACATCGGGTGGTGTAGGTGTCCTGGAGGGCAGGTAGTTTGCCCCGGTGATGCGTTGTGCAGACCTCACTACCCTCTGGAGAGCCTTACGGTTGAGGGCGGAGCAGTTGCCGTACCAGGCGGTGATACAGCCCGCCAGGATGCTCTCGATTGTGCATCTGTAGAAGTTTGTGAGTGCTTTTGGTGACAAGCCGAATTTCTTCAGCCTCCTGAGGTTGAAGAGGCGCTGCTGCGCCTTCTTCACGACGCTGTCAGTGTGAGTGGACCAATTCAGTTTGTCTGTGATGTGTATGCCGAGGAACTTAAAACTTGCTACCCTCTCCACTACTGTTCCATCGATGTGGATAGGGGGGTGTTCCCTCTGCTGTTTCCTGAAGTCCACAATCATCTCCTTAGTTTTGTTGACGTTGAGTGTGAGGTTATTTTCCTGACACCACACTCCGAGGGCCCTCACCTCCTCCCTGTAGGCCGTCTCGTCGTTGTTGGTAATCAAGCCTACCACTGTTGTGTCGTCCGCAAACTTGATGATTGAGTTGGAGGCGTGCGTGGCCTAGATTGGTTCTCAATGAGAGGCAGCTGTCTATCGTTGTCTCTGATTGGGAACCATATTTAGGCAGCCATATTCTTTGGGTATTTTGTGGGTGATTGTTCCTGTTTCAGTGTGCCAGTGTTTACTGTTCACGTTACGGGACTGTATCGTCTTCGTTCATTTTGTCGGTTTGTTGTTTTTGTTCATTGTTTAAGTATTCCCATTAAATATGGATTATATTCACGCTGCATCTTGGCTTTCTGAGATATCTGTTTGTGTCTTCTAAAAGTGTTATTCCCCTCAGATCTGAAATCCACAACAGAAGCTAGCCAGAAGTTAGCCAGTTCACTAGCTAACGTTAGTATTCAGCTAACCACGGCTAGCGGTCATCAGCTATCCTTTAGCTCGGAAAGCTATCGCCAGTTTTGTACAACGCGACTCAGACCAGAGCATACCGGACCTATTTTCTCTCCATATTCCCGGATCCCTACCACCGCAAGCTCTGGACATTTCCACCTGGATCTCGCAGCTAGCTAGCTGCTATCCGTGTGACTATTGGCTTACGTCGATCCCGGAGCAAACATCAATTGTTCCGGAGCTAGCCAGCTGAAGAGTTCCATCAGCCACTCCTGGGCTACAATCACCTATCCGGACCCCTTTTACTGCCGATGCGGAGCCCCACCGGGCCTTCACGACTGGACAACCAACGTTATCTGCCCAAGGGAGTCATCCAACTGGTCCCCCCATCGCGATGTAACCTGAACGCCCATTATTCATTAGCTGTCCTGAGCATATCGGCTGCTAGCTGAATAGGTCTATCGGACAATTTTCCTGGGCCACTATAACTATAACTATTTTGCCATTTGGATTGGTCCCCTCTACCACACGGAACCCCACTAATCTACCGACGGAAATGCACGAGGTGGCTAAAAACAGACCTCAGTCTTCTGCTAGCTTGCTACCCATGGCCCGGCTAGCTGTCTGAATCGCCGTGACTCCAACCAACCTCACTACTCACTGGACCCTTATGATCACTCGGCTAAGCATGCCTCTCTTTAATGTCAATATGCCTTGTCCATTGCTGTTTTGGTTAGTGTTTCTTGGCTTATTTCACTGTAGAGCCTCTAGCCCTACTCAATATACCTTATCCAACCCTTCAGTTCCACCACCCACATATGAGATGACATCACCTGGTTTCTGTCCTACTATACAGGTCTGTACCCAAACAATTTGAACTTCTACTTTTAAAAATCCACCTCTCTAAAAACAAGTCTCTCACCGTTGTCGCCTGCTATAGACAACCCTCTGACCCCAGCTGTGCTCTGGACACCATATGTGAACTGATTGCCCCCCATCTATCTTCAGGGATCGTGCTGTTAGGTGACCTAATGCTTAACACCACGGCCATCCTACAATCCTACAATCTAAGCTGGTTGCCCTCAATCTCACAAATTATCAATGAACCTACCAGGTACAACCCCAAAGCCGCAAACACGGGAACCCTCATAGATATCATCCTAACCAACTTGCCCTCTAAATACACCTCTGCTGTTTTCAACCAAGATCTCACCGATCATTGCCTGTATCCGTAATGGTTCAGCGGTCAAACGACGACCTCCACTCATCACTGTCAAACGCTCCCTGAAACACTTCAGTGAGCAGGACTTTCTAATCGACCTGGCCCGGGTATCCTGGAAGGATATTGACCTCATCCCGTCACTAGAAGATGCCTGGTTATTCTTTAAAAATGCCTTCCTCACCATCTTAAATAACCATGCCCCATTCAAGAAATGTAGAACTAGGAACAGATATAGCCCTTGGTTCTCTCCAGACCTTACTGCCCTTAACCAGCACAAAAACATCCTGTGGCATTCTGAATTAGCATCGAACAGCCCCCGTGAAATGCAACTTTTCAGAGAAGTTAGAAACCAATATACACAGGCAGTTAGAAAAGCCAAGGCTAGCTTTTTCAAGCAGAAATTTGCTTCCTGCAACACAAACTCAAAAAAGTTCTGGGACATTGTAAAGTCCATGGAGAATAAGAGCACCTCCTCCCAGCTGCCCACTGCACTGAGGATAGGAAACTCTGTCACCACCGATAAATCCACTATAATTGAGAATTTCAATAAGCATTTTTCTACGGCTGGCCATGCTTTCCACCTGGCTACCGCTATCCCGGTCAACAGCACTGCAACCCCCACAGCAACTCGCCCAAGCCTTCCCCATTTCTCCTTCTCCCAAATCCAGTCAGCTGATGTTCTGAAAGAGCTGCAAAATCTGGACCCCTACAAATCAGCCGAGCTAGACAATCTGGACCCTTTCTTTCTAAAATGATCTATATTATCTATAATTATCAACCCCTATTTACTAGCCTGTTCAACCTCTCTTTCGTGTCGTCTGAGATTCCCAAAGAATGTAAAGTATCTGCGGTCATCCCTCTCTTCACAGGGAGAGACACTCTAGACCCAAACTGCTACAGACCTATATCCATCTTGCCCTGCCTTTCTAAGGTCTTCGAAAGCCAAGTTAACAAACAGATTACCAACCATTTTGAATCCCACTGTACCTTCTCCACTATGCAATCTGGTTTCAGAGCTGGTCATGGGTGCACCTTAACCGCCATCGATAAGAAACAATACTGCGCAGCCGTATTCATTGACCTGGCCAAGGCTTTCGACTCTGTCAATCACCCCATCCTCAAAAAGGGAAGTTTTCTGGGAAAACTAGCAGCATTTAAATCTTCTCGATGTATCAGTGTGGATAAAGGTAACATTTGAAGAACAGTGGCATATCCCATCCCTGCATTAAGGTACGTTTTCCGACCGACATCTCGGGCCAGCACCACTGTGTCTTACCCCAGTGCAGCTCAGTGTAAACAAGCGCAACAGCAGGATGAAAAGGGCAGTTTTTCAGGTGTGATTGATTTGGGGGGGATTCTGCAACATTCAATAGTAGCCTATCAAACCCTTTTTAATATCAAACATCTTGACATAGGTTGGATTTTTGGATGTTAATGTGTAAAGGATGTCACACTGCTTGCTTCGGTAGTAGGCCTACCGCTTCCTCCTGATTTAGCTCATACCAAGGCTCAAACCCAGGAACTCTGCCTCGCAAACACACAGCGGCTACCCTAAAGCATCTTACCAAGTCGTACCTATGAAAAGCTAGCTATTCGCCAGCGCAAGTGGAAACACTTCAGGCCGAGGAGTGAGTTTCACAGATCCCCATCTGCTACATAAACTCAGCAAAACAAGAAACGTCTTCTCACTGTCAACTGCGTTTATTTTCAGCAAACTTAACATGTATATGAACATAAGATTCAACAACTGAGACAAACTGAATAAGTTCCACAGATATGTGACTAATAGAAATAGAATAATGTGTCCATTAACAACGGGGGGGGGGGGGGGGGTCAAAATTAAGAAAAGTAACAGTCAGTATCTGGTGTGGCCACAAGCTGCATTAAGTACTGCAGTGCAGTGCATCTCCTCCTCATGGACTGCACCAGATATACCAGTTCTTGCTGGGAGATGTTACCTCACTCTTCCACCAAGGCACCTGCAAGTTCCAGGACATTTCTGGGGGGAATGGCCCTAGCCCTCACCCTCCAATCCAACAGGTTCCAGACGTGTTCAATGGGATTGAGATCCAGGCTCTTCGCTGGCCATGGCAGAACACTGACATTCCTGTCTTGCAGGAAATCACACACAGAATGAGCAGATGGCTGGTGGCATTGTCATGCTGAAGGGTCATGTGAGGATGAGCCTGCAGGAAGGGTACCACATGAGGGAGGAGGATGTCTTCCCTGTAACGCACAGCGTTGAGATTGCCTGCAATGACAACAAACTCAGTCCGATGATGCTGTGACACACTGCCCCAGACCATGATGGACCCTCCACCTCCAAATCGATCCCGCTCCAGAGTACAGGCCTCGGTGCAACGCTCATTCCTTCGACGATAAACACGAATCTGACCATCACCCTGGTGAGACAAAAACGTGACTCGTCAGCGAAGAGCACTTTTTGCCAGTCCCGTCTGGTCCAGCGATGGTGGGTTTGTGCCCATAGGAGACGTTGTTGCCGGTGATGTCTGGTGAGGACCTGCCTTACAACAGGCCTACAAGCCCTCATTCCAGCCTCTCTCAGCCTATTGCGGACAGTCTGAGCACTGATGGAGGGATTGTACGTTCTCTGTAAAACTCAGGAAGTTGTTGTTGCCATCCTGTTCCTGCCCCGCAGGTGTGATGTTTGGATGTATCGATCCTTTGCAGGTGTTGTTACACATGGTCTGCCACTGCGAGGACAATCAGCTTTCCGTCCTGTCTCCCTGTAGTGCTGTCTTAGGTGTCTCACAGTACGGACATTGCAATTTATTGCCCTGGCCACATCTGCAGTCCTCATGCCTCCTTGTAGCATGCCTACTAACAGATGAGCAGGGACCCTGGGCATCTTGCTTTTGGTGTATTTCAGAGTCAGTAGAAAGGCCTCTTTCATGTTAGTGTCCTAAGTTTTCATGTAATAGCCTACCGTCTGTAAGCTGTTAGTGTCTTAACGACCGTTCCACAGGTGCATGTCCATTAATTATGGTTCATTGAACATTCATGGGAAACAGTTTTTAAACCCTTTACAATGAAGATCTGTGAAGTTATTTGGATTTTTTACTAATTGTCTATGAAAGACAGGGTCCTGAAAAGGGACGTTTCTTTTTTTGCTGAGTTTATGAGCATATGCAGGTGTAGTGAGACTGTTGCCACACTAGAGGTCATTACAGCATTGAGAGAGAGAGGGTGTACGTTATCATTGGTATGTACATTATTACATTAATATACATTTTCATTGGCATAATGTCTGGTGAGGGAAATGCTTGTATATTTTTCCATTGATACAGACCCTCACAAAAAACTTACTAAAGCATTAACAAATACATAAATTCTAATAAAACAAATATGGTAAGATTACCATCCAACAAATGGATTGTAAATGGATTGTAGATTTTCACATGGTTGAAGTGGAAGCCTTCTTTCCTACACATTTTTTTGAAATACCACCAGTCTCTTCTGATCTAGTCTCAATTATCTAGGCTTTTGAACAAGACATCTAATCTAGAAGGCAGCTTCCACATCAGGTGCTTTCTGATAACACTAATCAAATCAAATTGTATTTGTCACATGCACCGAACACAACAGGTGTAGATCTTACAGTGAAATGCTTACTGACAAGCCCTTAACTCTATTTCTTGAGGTGCATTGTTGGTTAAGAAAATATACTACCTCTAGTTTCTACCAAAAGTAAATTAACAGTCAGTCCAGCCATCCCAATGCCGGACACTTGCGAAAGCTGCATTTTAGGCTGATTACATTGCAGACGCCTGCCATTGGTTCATGCAATGCCACTTCTGCTATAGTCTGCCTGGAACCATACCTTGATCTTCCTGTGACCCGTCTGGGGTTAGAGGTCAGAGATGAAATTCTAGAAAGTGAAAGTCAAATGCTAATTGGCTAGATTGGAAGATTGGCTCACATTCATGATATTATTGAATTATCTTTCACCCAAACCCAGTCTTCCCCAATATACACTGGCTTATTATTTTACACAACAACGTTACAGTACAATGTTTCAGTAGTGTAATGCACTCCAGTGTCACGATCGTCGTAGTGAGGAGACCAAAGCGCAGCATGATGTGAATACATCTTTTTAATGAAAGACGAAAAAACACGAAGTACACTAAACAAACAAACAAACAAACAATACAAAAGTGACCGCTATCAAAACTGAGTGCAAACATGCAACATCACATAGACAATAACCCACGAAATACCCAAAGAAGATGGCTGCCTAAATATGGTTCCCAATCAGAGACAACGATAAACAGCTGCCTTAAATTGAGAACCAATCTTGGCAACCATTGACATACATAAACACCTAGATGGTAAACAACCCCATAAACCTACAAAAAAAACCTAGATAGTTCAAAAACACATACTTCACACCCTGACCTAACCAAAATATATAAAGAAAGCAAAGAATACTCAGGTCAGGGAATGACATCCAGAGTACAGTAGGTTATTAGCAGGTGTGTTGGAGCTTCTCTACTTAAAATATGCCATATAGCAGACAAGTTACCTGTAAGGCAATTTAGGCTAAGCTAATCAGGTGAAAGTTGAAAGAGAAGTTGTGGCCTTTTGTTCTTTCAGCCGAGTCTAAAAGACGTCTGACTACATGAGTAGTGTTTGTTGGCGGGGGTTACTGGCTGGTATACAAATACATGCTGACATTTACATAATTTATTCCCCTAATGCAAATATTAACTTGTCGAGTGCACTTTAATTATACAGCATTCAATCACTAATATGAAACCTCTCCATAATATGACAGAGATGGAGTTATACAGATGATTTATAGTCATTTGACATCAATCCATAAACTCTTGGGAGAAGGAATACTTTCAGTTAAACACATGCAACTGGCATAGTAGGACAGCTGGGGCAGACAGAGGACTTGTCATTTCCTGATATTCTCACATAGATTATGTTCAAAAATCTGTTTAATCAGTCTCTCATGCCAAGGCAACCAATTCCACTCCTATACCTATTTTTCAGACAGAGGAAAAGATGGTTTTATATTCACACATTCAGATATTCAACAGACATTCGCCAAAAGCCATTTACAAATGTAAAACTCATTAACTAACTTCACCGTTTGTCACAGAAACATCAGACTAGATATGATTTATTCAATAAATGTCTAGCATACTTTTACGTTTGCTTTGAGTAAACATTCCAGTTTTAATTTGATAGAAATACATAACATCTATAAAATGCCATTGAAAGCTATTTATCGATAACTAATTAACTGATTATGACAGAATCATCAAGCTAGGTATTATTTATTCTATAAATGTCTATACTTTTACAACCTTTCTTGTGAGTAGAAATTCCAGTTTTGACTTGATAGAAATACATAACATTATAAAATGTCATTTAAAACGGTATAAATCAATAACTAATTCACCATTTGTCACAGAAACATCAAACTAGGTATGATTTATTCAATAAATGTCTAGTATACTTTTACAAACTTTCTTGTGAGTAAAAATTCCAGTTTTGATTTGATAGAAATACATAAAATCTCAAATATTACATTTAAAGAAGAAATCAATAACTCATTTAGTGATTATCGCAGAAAAAAAAGTGAAAATATGCATATATTTGCAATAACTTTAAAGAAATGTTCATTTCAAGTGCAATTTGTTCTATATGAAGTCAGACAATGTTTATATAAAGTTGTACAATGTTTACAATCTTAAATCGTATGTCAAATCAATGTTTGCATTTTTAGTGCAACAGTTCCAAATTTTAAAGTAGTTACAAGGCACAACAGTCATTTATTTATACGTCTCTAATTTAACAGCAAAGAAGCCCCTTTCAATCATTTTCTATTTTGGCTTTGTTGAAGTCCTGCTTTGTCATCCCCAGACAAGCTGAATGGTACCATCTCCTGGGGTAATAGATTCAACTGTTCAACACTTACAACTCAACGTTTAATATTCCCAGAACACATTCTGGAAAGTCTATAGATCCAGTGGTGACTTCATTAGGTACAACCCCCTATGCATCTGGAACAGCGTGAATTGAAACTGTTGATGAAACTGGGAAAGGAGATGGACTGTTGGAGTTATTAAGCCAGAGTTCATTACAGTCTGTACACGTTTTGGAACTTTTTGTTTCTAACCATTTTGAGCCTGTAATCGAACCCACAAATGCTGTTGCTCCAGATACTTAACTAGTCAAAAGGACAGTTTTATTGCTTCTTTAATCAGTCCAAAAGTTTTCAGCTGTACTAACATAATTACAAAAGGGTTTTGTAATTATTAGCCTTTTAAAATAATACATTTGGATTAGCTATTGGAACACAGGAGTGATGTGTGTCTCTCGGAGGACCTGAGCCCTAGGACCATGCCTCAGGACTACCTGGCATGATGACTCCTTGCTGTCCCCAGTCCACCTGGCCGTGCTGCTGCTCCAGTTTCAACTGTTCTGCCTGCGGCTATGGAACCTGTTCACCAGACGTGCTACCTGTCCCAGACCTGCTGTTTTCAACTCTCTAGAGACAGCAGGAGCGGTAGAGATACTCTCAATGATCGGCAATGAAAAGCCAACTGACATTTACTCCTGAGGTGCTGACTTGTTGCACACTCGACAACTACTGTGATTATTATTATTTGACCATGCTGGTCATTTATGAACATTTGAACATCTTGGCCATGTTCTGTTATAATCTCCACCCGGCACAGCCAGAAGAGGACTGGCCACCCCTCATAGCCTGGTTCCTCTCTAGGTTTCTTCCTAGGTTTTGGCCTTTCTAGGGAGTTTTTCCTAGCCACCGTGCTTCTACACCTGCATTGCTTGCTGTTTGGGGTTTTAGGCTGGGTTTCTGTACAGCACTTTGATAAATCAGCTGATGTAAGAAGGGCTATATAAATACATTTGATTTGATGGTTGCTGATAATGGGCCTCTGTACTGTACACCTATGTAGATATTCCATAAAGAAATCAGCCATTTCCAGCTACAATAGTCATTTACAACATTAGCAATGTCTACACTGTATTTCTGATCAATTTGATGTTATTTTAATGGAATGTCCATGTCGATCCTCTTGGTTGTGTTGGTCCTCTTGATCCATCCACCTGTCTTCTTTGTTAGTGAGGCCTGATCCCTTCATCCAGTAGTTTTTTCCTGTAGTCTAATTTAATATGACTGAAGATGCAGCATTTTATGCCAGGCCCCTTCCAATAGGGTATAACAGACTCGTTAGAACTTTGACCACACGCTCTCTAGACGGACTACATACCCTCTATCAAATCAAAACTGGAATTGTTACTCAAAACAAAAGTTGTAAAAGTATGTTAGACATTTATAGAATAAATCACATCCATTTGTATGTTTCTGTGACAATCAATTCGTTATTGTGATTTTTACAATTTGAAATGGCTTTTGGCGAATGTCTGTTGAATGTCCGAATGTAAAACCAACTTTTCCTCCGAATTTTTCAGACCCTTTCCGGTCATCACTTGTTGAATGTTGTGCAACAAAGTCAACATAAGACGGGAAAAATAAAGTTATAATTTTCTATTCTATACTAAACCTGGTCCAGAAACACATAATCAATTTCAGATCTGGAATTGACAGTGGCCCAATTCAGTCCCAATCTTGAATCTAACCAGAGGAAAAGGCGAAGTCCGTATAGTCTGCTATAACGTTTCACAGGGAATAAAAAAAATCCCCCGCTCAACCCTGCCAGGGTTTGAGGGGAAAGGCGATAACAAAAGGCCATTAACAGTTCGTTCAACCTTCACCTGGACACATGTAGAAGACAGAAGATAACAAAAGCCATCATCGAGACGAAGATAAAGGAGAGCGCAGCCTTGTGCGTCTTTTCGCGGTCAGCTGACAATTTATCCACCAATCATAAGTCGTGTAGGGTTGGAAATCCATCCAATTGAAGCTGCGACTTGTATGTGAAAGAATAGGCTGCATATAACCTACCGACTGGAAACGTAGTTGCGCAGATTGCGATCGTCCGAGGAAACCACTGCAGTAAGTAGCAGGCTACCCGTATCTACCTACTGCCCTCATCTCCTTCTATTGACGTTGGATTGGATACTGATCTGGAGTTTACTGTATTCTACAGGCTATCAATTTCACTTGAGCCTTGTGCAATCTGTAAAAAATCAGTCAACAGGGCAGTCTGAGTCTATTTAGCCAACTGTGTTTTTAGTCCTTGACCATGACTCTCGTTTCAATGACACATCATTGGAGGAAGGCGTCAGTAAGAGCCCCTTGCGCTCGGTCTGGACATTATGACACGCATTGCTTGCGGTACGGTTTTGGGAACCAAAGGACCTTTCATATCAGCGAGAAACAATTTTTCAAAAAGCATCAAGTTGACACACACCTTGACAGGGTTCTTGTTCCCACGCGACCATCTCCACGTTATAGCGTGGAAGACCGAGGGACCGCTAATTAACTGTCTAGTACGCGCCAAACACCTGCGTGTGACACAAAGAAAGGCTGCCAGAAATGCGTTATCGCTGAGAAACACTTGACTGCAAAGCCGGTCAAAACAGTGTAGCCTACAGGGTGTGTATTATGATGTGATATGAAAGTAAAGTGCTTTATGTTTCTAGAACCGTATCGCAATTGTGAATCGATGCAGAGCCAGTCTACTTCTGAAAATAACGTACTGAATAAATTCCTTGGACCTTTAACAAGTATGGGGAATGTTGAGGCTCCTAAATAGTATGCCTACATATTGGGTTAGTTAGGCCTATGCTTGGCATGCAGAATTTACACTAGCCTGCTTTTGTTGCCCAATGTTAACAGACTGTTGTCTGGTTGATCCAACAGATATACCCGGATTAGATTTAGCCATTTTTTCACTGCAAGCTTTTGTTAAAGAACAACCTTATCATTTCAAAAATATAGATGCACACTTCTATAGAATCATTTTTTGTCGGTAAGATTGTTTTCATTAATCTTGGTAGAATGCATGCCAATCTTGCTTGTTATCCTCAGGAATTTGTTTGAAAGTCGAGCTCAAATGAATGGTAATTCGATTATACATCAACCTGCAACTGTACATTCCAGCCACAATCTATTGTTGTAAAATCATACGATTAGACAGGACTTTGGACAATATAAATCAATCATAAAACATTGGAATTGATCTAACATGTACAGTTTACCTCAACTAGCCTGTACCCCTGCACACTGACTCGGTACCCGGTGCGCCCTGTATATAGCCTCCTCATTGTGTTACTTTTTTATTTGAGTGTACTTGGTAAATATTTAGGGGCTTGTAAGTAAGCATTTCATGTTAAAGTCTACACTTGTTGTATTCGGAGCATGTGGACAATAAAGTTTGACCCCCGTCAGGACAGCCAGGGCTTTGTGAAAAGAAAACATGTTACATAAGAGTATGGCACCCTGCATTATACATGAAATGTGTTTTCTTTTAAGACATGAAGGGCGACGTCACTCAAATGAACAGCAAAGGTCAGGTCCCTGTTCAGATGAACCTGAGCAGTCAAAGACGGGTAAGAGCATTAGTGTAATTGACATCTGGATGTTTCCGATGCATTTGTTGAACAAGTCAGACCGAGTCATAGACAGTCTCTTTCTAGCCTGGGTAGCAGTAGTCTTGTTTAACGTTTCACTCCTTGTACTCTGTGTCAAGGTGCGATTGTTTTGCAGGCTAAAAGGAGTGACCTATGCTACTTGACTGTACTTATCTGGATACGTGTCAGTACAGGTCTAACTTGTAGGACTGCATTTTATTCTATCCAGTGCAGAGGGGAATAGATACAGTTTATACACATGATGATGTGAGTTGAGGAAATAGTGATCATTGCAGAAGGTGACTTGAGAGAGTGAGCAATTGAAAAGTAAAGAGTTGTGAAGGCAACCTGACTTTTGGGTCATAGAGCAGATTTGTTTATATGAATATTGTTTTTCTCTTCCTATAGGAGGCCCCAGGAGGCCTTTTGGACTCGGTGATGAAAGCGGTCATCGTCATTGGATCTGGCCTCTTTGTCCTGGCAGCCTTTGGGAACTCCTTAACATGGTAATAACGACAAACATCCACTGTAGGGACAAGAGATGATTTCAGAACAAACATTAAACCAATGCGATATTTACACTGTGAACACTGGAATAATATGAATTTGTTCCATTTTAGAGTAATAAGAACAATATTGAATTGTTATTTGCAACCACAGATTTGTAACCATAGCCTTTTCCCTGTGCCTCCCAGGCATCTGCAGAGGTTTTGGGGAGCATCAGGAGACTTCTGGCAAAACCAGTGGACCAAAGTGCACCAGAGGTGGGAGGGACACGAGACAGCCTTGTTCTATGCCGGTAAGAGACAATGTAACTGGTGGGATCTGAAGCCCGGTGTCCCGCTGGAAATAACATCCAACGTAAACTAAAGGAAGTATTATGCGCTGCACAAAGGAACAGGAAGAACTAGACTGTGGCGAGCAGCCCAGTACAACTCTCTCATGGAATTCTGATGTTCCACAGCTCTGATATCTGGGTGATATAATAAAGACAAACAACATAGCAAGTTCAGGCTTCTTTCTTCTTCTCCCCAGAATTGTGAAGTATATTTATGTTCCGTCCATTATTAGGCACAAACATCTGTCTAGAGATGATGTCATGTGATTTGTAAAGGCTGAGTCTCAAATGGCACCCTATTCCCTACATACCGCCCTATGGGCCCTAGTCAAAAGTAGTGCACTGTAAAGGCAAAATGGTGACCGTTTTGGCACTTCAGTCACCATCTTTGGTTTTATATCACTTTTATGAGATGTTAATGTCCTGATTGAGTGAAACCTGCTGAGCTGTTCTTAGACAATGTTAGGGCATGCTGTATCTTGCTGTATCTTGAATTGGTTCATGTGTACATGATGCGGTTGTTGTATTGCATGTAAATGCATTGATTTTGGTTGTGCTGAACAGGGGCGATGTTTGTGCCTTTCGTGGCTTTCTGGGGGTCCAATCTTCTGCTCATGCTGGTTGATTACACTGGAATGCCCAACTTCATCACCCGTTACAGAATACAGGTGGACAAGAACAACCCGGTACAGTCAGTCTAATCCTGTTTTACACACCTGTATCTCATCATGACCTCCATGTATTACAGTAAACAGGAAGGGCTCTAAACAGGATCATCTTTATGAAAGCCTCACATTTCACTCTAGTGTGTGTGTGTGTGTTTGTACTAGCATGTGTGTTGTGAAATTCAGTGTCATCATAAATAGGGCCAGGAGGTTCTCTCCTGTTCATGTTCAGGTCCCGAGGTCAGGTAAAAACTCAGGTCTCTATGAATGGCATGTCCATCAGTCGATCGTACCAATGTCCTCTTACTGAGTTTGATTGACAGATGTTGTTTTACAGGACACTAGCGAGAGAACGACTGCCATTACTGAGGACCGCTGGTTACTTAGTGTTTACCCTGCCATCTCCTGCAATCTGTGGAAGATTAGATACTTAAGTGACATTGTGTTACTCAAAGTGCTTATCAGTCATTAAACATGACCTGTTTATAATATATGCCAAATGCAGCTAGATATACTCACCAAATGAATGTAGCCAGATATTGAAGAATTGCCCTGTGAGTTTCAAAGGTCAGTGATGATTTTTGAATGTGAGGGTGCAAAGCTCAGAAAACATGAGACCGGACTGAGGATAGCTATACTTTGCCAACTGCACTTAACCTCTCTATCTGATTATAAAGCAGAGATCTGTTTACGTTGGCTCTACAGTGATGTATGTAGCGAGTGTTTGATTTGTACATTTGTGGATTTGTCATGGATACCATTCAAATTCTTTCAGACAGATGGACACAAATGACTATTGTCATGTGCTACATTGTGGTTTCCTAAGAAAGATTGATGGTGCCGGCTAGAGAAATGATATTCTAGGTACACAACGAACGAGCGTAGCCGCTGGAAGATGGTAAAAAAAAATCAAATAAGACCCCCTTACTTACATCTTAAAAACTAGCAGACATTGAAAAACATTGAAGTAAACAAAACAAGTTCAACTAAGTGAACAATAAACAAGAAGACTAATGATTGCAGAAATGGGTGATGATAGTTGATTACTTGAAGGAAATGGAGACCTGACATTTGCCACAAACTGTCCCCATCCCCTAGGTTGACCCAGTGAAGCTGCGCCACGCGGTGAAGACGGTGGTCCTCAACCAGCTCTTCATCTCTGTTCCCATGGTGGTGGTGTGCTGGGCGGTTATGTTTTCTAGTGGGAATCCCTGCGGCCCAGAGCTGCCCACCTTCCACCGAGGCCTGTTTGAGATGGCCTTCTTCGCCGTGCTGGAGGAGCTTCTGTTCTACTACTCGCACAGGTAAGGACTGGGGGCAGCATGGTTTCTCATATACAATACAGTGCCTTGTCAGGAATAATTGATTGGTGTGGAAAATGCTGTACCCAAAGATAAGCGAACGATTACGATGTTCCATAGACAAACAATAGACAGACATATGCATATGGGGAAACAGACACGCTCCTCTGAGAGGTTCCAAAGACAAGATACTCATGACAGTGCCTTCAGAATGTATTACTACCCCTTGCCTTATTCCACATTGTGTTGTTGCAGCCTGAATTCAAAATGGAGGAAATGGCTGTTTTTTTCTCACCCATCTACACACATTACCCCTTCTTTTTTTTACTTTTTTTTTTACATTTTAGAAGATTTATTGAAAATTAAATGCAGAATTATCTAATTTACTAAGTATTCACACCCCTGAGTCAATACTTTGTAGAATCCCATTTGGCAGTGATTACAGCTGTGAGTCTTTCTGGGTAAGTCTCTAAGAGTGATTACAGCTGTGAGTCTTTCTGGGTAAGTCTCTAAGAGCGATTACAGCTGTGAGTCTTCCTGGGTAAGTCTCTGAGAGTGATTACAGCTGTGAGTCTTTCTGGGTAAGTCTCTAAGAGCGATTGCAGCTGTGAGTCTTTCTGGGTAAGTCTCTAAGAGCGATTACAGCTGTGAGTCTTTCTGGGTAAGTCTCTAAGAGCGATTGCAGCTGTGAGTCTTTCTGGGTAAGTCTCTAAGAGCGATTACAGCTGTGAGTCTTCCTGGGTAAGTCTCTGAGAGTGATTACAGCTGTGAGTCTTTCTGGGTAAGTCTCTAAGAGCTTTCATTTGCGGTCATTTGCCCATTTTAATCTTTTCAAAATTCTTCAAGCTTTGTCAAATTGGTTGCTGATCATTGCTGGACAACCATTTTCAAGTCTTGCCATTGATTTTTAAGTAGATCTTGAAGTCAACTGTAACTCAGCCACTCAGGAACATTCAGTGTCTTCTTGGTAAGCAAACTCCAGTGTATATTTGGCCTTGTGTTTTAAGTTATTGTCCTACTGAAAGGTGAATTCAAAGCAGACTGAACTAGTGTTTCCTCTAGGATTTTGCCTGTGCTAAGCTCCATTCCTTTTTTTATTTTTATCCTGAAACTCCCCAGTCCTCAATGATTACAAGCATACCCATAACATGATGCAGCCACCACTATGCTTGAAAATATGAAGAGTGGAACACAGGAATGTGTTGTACTGGATTTGCTTCAAAAATAACACTTTGTATTCAGGCCAAAAAGTGAATTGCTTCTCCACATTTTTTGCAGGTTTACTTTAGTGCATTGTTGCTTTTCAATAAAAAAAAAATAACATTGAAAAACATTATCCCACTTTCACATTATCAGGTATTGTGTGTAGGCCAGTGACCCCCAAAAAGCTAACTTTAATACATTTTAAATTCAAGCTGTAACACAACAAATGTGTGGAAAAGTCAAAGGGTGTGCATATTTTCTTTAGGTACCGTATATTCTCATCCTTATCTCTGTTCACTCTCCAGCTGGTCAAAACATAAGCCATCTTACAAGGCCAGAGTGAACCAGGGATTAGACATCTCTATCACGTTAAAGTGCCGATAGCTGAATTACAGCCTTTATCCCCAGAAATATCACTTAAGGTATTAAATGCTTTCTAAGTGCTGTTTTTTGGTGACCCCATCACCAGAGAGGAGTCAGCTAGGCAGCTAGAATGTATCAGCCTGTAGAAGGTACACATACCATTTTTTACATTTTAGTGCTTTATTGGCTATGCACTGAGTAAAGGGACAACATGAACATGTTGCATTATCACATAACATATGGAACGACAAAAAGGATTGTTCTGTGCTAGAATTGAAATGTTACAAGCACATTCAATGCTGTGGCAAAGAACTTATACTGAACAAAAATCTAAACGCAACATGCAACAATTTCAACGATTTTACTGAGTTACAGTTCATGTAAGGAAATCTGTCAATTGAAATGAATTCATTAGGCCCTAATCTATATATTTCACATCACTGGGCAAGGGCACAGCCATGGGTGGGCCTGGGAGGGCATAGGCCCACCCACTGGGGAGCCAGGCCCAGCCAATCAGAATGAGTTTTACAGACAGAAATACTCCTCAGCTTCATCAGCTGTCCGGGTGGTTGGTCTCAGACGACCCTGCAGGTGAAGAAGCAAGATGTGGAGGTCCTGGGCTGGCGTGGTTACACATGGTCTGCGGTCGTGAGGCCAGTTGGACGTACTGACAAATTCTCTAAAATGACATTGCAGGCAGCTTATGGTAGAGAAGTGAACATTCAATTCTCTGGCAACAGCTCTCGTACATTCCTGCAGTCAGCATGCCAATTGCACGTTCCCTCAACTTGAGACATCTGTGGCATTGTGTCGTGTGACAAAACTGCACATTTTAGAGTGGATTTTGTCTCCAGCACAAGGTGCACCTGTGTAATGACCATGCTGTTTAATCAGCTTCCTGATATGCCAAACCTGTCAGGTGGATGGATTATCTTGGCAAAGTAGGGATGTAAACAAATTTGTGCACAAAATGTGAGAGAAATAATACTTTTTGTGCAAATGGAACATTTCCCGGATCTTTTATTTCAGCTCATGAAACATGGGACCAACACCATGTTGCCTTTTATATTTTTGGTCAGAGAGCTGAGAGTGAAAATACAACTCACCCTGACAGTATCTTCGACCGTCTGATAACTCTCTGACATTTAACTTGTGATCCCTTCCCTGCCAGGCTGTTTCACCATCCTGCCCTCTACAAGCATTTCCACAAGCAGCACCATGAGTGGACGGCCCCCATCGGAGTGGTCTCTCTCTACGCCCATCCTCTGGAGCACGTGGTGAGCACTTTATGCCTGTCCACTCTTCTTTCTTTCTTTCTCTCTCTCAAAGTCAAACTAGGGGACCGTAGCTTGAAACGCTGCATTGTGGATAACCTTGTAAGCAGATCATTTCTAACCATATTTCTAAACAATGTAAAACCATGTTGCTGATGGTCCTGCCCCACCCCCAGCTGTCCAACATGCTGCCTGCCCTGATCGGCCCTGTTATCCTGGGTTCCCACCTGGTCACAACCACCCTGTGGTACGCTCTGGCTCTGGTCAGCACCACCATCTCCCACTGTGGCTACCACCTCCCCTTCCTGCCCTCCCCCGAGTTCCACGACTACCACCACCTCAAGTGAGTCCTGTCTTATGCAAGATAGGCTTGCGTCCCAAATGGCACCCTATTCCCTATGTAACACACTACTTTTTTAACAGAACCCTATGGGACTTTGTTAAAAGTAGTGCACTATAAAGGGCATAGGGTGCTATTTGGGACATCCCAGAATGACTTAATTTTCCCAGAGGGGACTTTGGTATGTTAACTGATATAGGGCACACTGTTCTTTGCATATTCATTTTATTACTGTGAATCCCTGTCCAGTTGTTTGTTTGTACTTTGGACTTGGTTGACTCTCCCGTCCATGGCAGATGTTAAAAGTATGGTAATAGCTCCTCCACATATCTCTTCTGAAGGCTAGGTGGAATTTTTCTGTAATAATGCTTACGCTTATTAAATCTAATCCTTCCCGATCCGAAAAGGGGAGTTGATACGTGCAAAAGAGTGGGGTTGGTTTGGGATTTGTTCCATGGACAAGTTAGCCTGCCAGAAACACAGCGAGTCTGTGGCTTTAGCCAGGCAATGTACATGTCAAATTCAAAGGAGGAAACATTAAGAACAGCACACTGTTTTTATTTTGTAGTAATTATGTCCCCTACCCTCCATCTCTGCAGGTTCAACCAGAACTTTGGAGTCCTGGGGGTTCTGGACAGGCTACACGGGACCGACGCTAACTTCAGGAAGACCAAGGCTTACGAGCGTCACACCCTGCTGCTCAGCCTCACCCCTCTGACCGAGAGCATCCCAGACCCCCCCAAGAAGGTCCAGTGATACTCCCCCGTCACTTCTGACCTCCACCTACATCCCAATAATCTCTCCTTACTCCTGTAGTGTGCACTCGTCCATACGGTTAAAATCATTGGATTGGTGTAAGCACGAGCTAGAGGAAAATCTATGATCAAGTGCACAGAGAAAGGAGAGATTATAGAGATGCAATCAGTATTCCCATCCTCAAGTCTGGCCCTGGGCTGGCTCCTCTCCCACTGTTCCTTTCTAATCTTGGTAGTCGAGACAGTGGAGTTCTTATTAAAGGTAGAGTCAGCAAAATGACGTTGCACGAGCAGCAACGCAGATGTCGTGATGAGCAAGATGCAAGACTTTGCTCTCACAGTCACACACGCTATCTGCGCATGTGCACGGGCTCGCTTCACGCTCTTACAACGTGGTAGCCGCGGGACAAAAAACAAGTTTATCCTTGTGCTCCAACGCTCTTAGTTGTTGCGGAAGTTGACCCAATATGCTGTTTACTTTGTGCATCTACATCCTATCCCTGACTCGAGCACCTCATTACACTGAAAACACATGGTGGTAATTTACTACTTTTTACCTACACGATCAGAAGACTTTTGTTTCATCTTGTTATAACGTTCCTAAGCAGTAGCACTTTCTACCTTTTCAGTCTAACCTTGTTCTCCGCTGTTAAGTATAAACTTGCTGCTTGGAGATAAGGACGGGACATACCGCTTTTTAATTATAAATCCTACATTTTATAATCCGATTGTTGGACGGCACTTTATTACTGTAATTGGCAGTCATATTAAAGATGCAGTTCTTTGAGTGATTCTTGTGTAACTGGAGAAAAACGTACGAATATAAGGTTATTACAGTATGCTTATTGTTCGTAAGTTTGTGGATTTTGGTCTATGGAAAACCATACAATCAACTTTGTCACCGTTTGTATGATCTGTATTGATTGATTGATAAATTGGTCCTTAAAGGGTTGTGCTCTGGTAGGGTTGAGATTTGGGAGTAAGTATAGATTTTTACACGACCCGTAATTCATAAACTGTGCCATTGTTGCAGAATAAAACCTTAACAAAAAAACATCTCATTTGTTTCAAAGCTTTGACTCAATCAGCATTCATCATCACATCTGTAAATTCTATTTGTTTTACTCCAATTCTCTCATAATCAGTAGTCTGCTACAGTATTCATCCATCCATCATCCATCAGTGATGTGACTGATCCAGAAACCAGAATGACATTTTAAGTCATTTAGCAGAAGCTCTTATCCAGAGCGATTCGAGTTAAGTGCCTTGGTCAAGGGCACAACAGATTTTTTCGCCTAGTCAGCTCGGAGATTCGAACCAGTAACCTTTCAGTTACTGGCCCAATGCTCTTAACCGCTAGGCTTCCTGCCCCCATGGATCAATGGTTTATCCAGTTAACTGTCCCCCTCAAAATATGTATTACTTAATCTCTTCAAGATAGTCAAAAGATTGGACACACCTACTCAAGGATTTTTCTGAATGTTTGACTATTTTCTACATTATAGAATAGTAGTGAAAACAATTATGAAATAACACATGGAATCATGTAGTAACCAAAACAGTGTTAAATCAACATCTATTTTATATTCGAGATCTTTCAAAGTCGCCACCCTTTGCCTTGATGACAGCTTTGCACACTTGGCATTCTCTCAACCAGCTTCATGAGGTAGTCACCTGGAAAGCATTTCAATTAACAGGTCTGCCTTGTTAAAAGTTCATTTGTGGAATTTCTTTCCTTCTTAATGCGTTTGAGCCAATCAGTTGTGTTGTGACAAGGTAGGGGTGGTATACGAATATAGCCCTATTTGGTAAAAGACCAAGTCCATATTATGGCAAGAACAGCTCAAATAAGCAAAGAGAAATGACAGTCCATCATTACTTTAAGACATGAAGGTCAGTCAACACGGAACATTCAAGAACTTTGAAAGTTTCTTCAAGTGCAGTCGCAAAACCAATCAAGGGCTATGATGAAACTGGCTCTCATGAGGACCACCACAGAAAAGGAAGACACAGAGTTTCTTCTAATGCAAAGGATAAGTTCATCAGAGTTACCAGCCTCAGATTGCAGCTGAAATAAATGCTTCACAGAGTTCAAGTAACAGACATCTCAAAATCAACTGTTCAGAGGAGACTGTGTGAATCAGGTCTTCATGGTTGAATTGCTGCAAAGAAACCACTACTAAAGGACACCAATAAAGAGAAGAGATTTGCATGGACCAAGAAACACAGGAAATTGACATTAGACTTGTGGAAATCTGTCCTTTGGTCTCTCAGAGTCCAAATGTGAGATTATTTTTCCAACCGCCCGTATCTTTGTGAGACGCAAAATAGGTGAACGAAGGATCTCCGCATGTGTCGTTCCCAACGTGAAGCATGGAGGAGGTTGGTGTGGGGGTGCTTTGCTGGTGACACTGTCAGTGATTCATTTAGAATTCCTGGCACACTTAACCAGCATGGCTACCACAGTATTCTGCAGCCATACGCCATCCCATCTGGTTTGCACACATTTGTTTTTCAACAGGACAATGACCCAAAACACACCTCCAGGCTGTTTGACCTAGAAATAGAGTGCTGGAGGGCTGCATCAGTTGACCTGGCCTCCACAATCATCCAACCTCAAACCAATTGAGATGGTTTGGGATGAGTTGGACCGCAGAATGAAGGAAAAGCAGCCAACAAGTGCTCAGCATTTGTGGGAACTCCTTCAAGAGTGTTAGAAAAGCATTCCTCATGAAGCTGGTTGAGAGAATGCCAAGAGTGTGCAAAGCTGCCATCAAGGCAAAGGGTGGCTACTTTGAAGAATCTCAAATATATTTTGATTGAACACTTTTTTGGTTACTACATGATTCCATATGTGTTATTTCATAGTTTTGATGTCTTCACTATTATTCTACAATGTAGAAAATAGTAAAAATAAAGAAAAAACGTTGAATGAGTAGGTGTGTCCAAACTTCTGTCCGGTACTGTATATGGTCTTGAAATTGGATTGGCATAGTATAATTGGGCGCGTTCGAGCGGATAACATTTTACTAAGTCGCCTTTCAAAATATGTATACAGGGATAAAAAATTGTCACTGCATGAACTTTACAAAAACCATGTGATCAAAGGACATGCAGTCGCCAGTTGCTTCTCACCAGCTGCATCATGCAGCCAGCGCCTGGCTAGTGGGAGGCACTATTTTTCAACCAATCAGTGTTTTTGTTTGACCCAGGTGAACGGGGCCAAAGACTTGACTGAAATAGGAACCAACAGTAGCGAGGTTACAATCCAATTGGCAACAGATTTTCATGCGAATATTCTAGTATTATTTTCCCACCAGTGATGTTTCCATCAAATTGACTTGTTGCGGAGAAATGTCTGTGCTTGATGACGTAGTGCACATAAAAATGCATTTTGCGGTTAAATTCCCATGTTCCCAAATAAAAAATAATAATAAACTGCATGCTTTCCCGATGAGTCACAGTGGGAGGACCACACGTCATCGTACGACTCCAAGTTGACTTCAGTCTGCACCAGTCTGCTTGGCACAGGCACTGTTTTGCTCCCATGGGTGAAGTGAAAGCTGGTCCTTCTGCAGAGCAGGGGAGGCAGCAGTCCCTGTGCACCTAGCTCGATGACAGGAGAGATGGCACGGTCCCCTCCCCAGATGTTCGCTGTGACAATAGTACTCCCAAATAGCATGGCCAAAACACTGGAAGCCGAAGCCCTCGAGCCCAGAGTGGACCGGGCTTCAGGCAAACGTTGGCACTTAGACACATTGTTTAAACTTGGGGTAGCCAAGTTCCACGGTTGTTCAGAGTGCTGAAAAAACAAAAGAGGCATGGAAAAATAAACAAATTGCCACAGTCCACAAGGTGCCCTTACACAACTTTACATAGCCCATTACGGGAGACTCTCTGTCATCCTGGATTATGCGAACGTTGACGTTGGGGTACAGGCTACAATTCGTTGTGCGTCCCTCACGTTTTTACAGGATCATTACATTGGCTCTTCCTGAGGCATCAGCACCCTGTTTTGAGGGCGGAGATTTCTTCCCTTCTTAAGAAGCAGGCAATCCAAGTGGCTCCTATGTCAGAGGCCCAGGACGGCTGGTTCGCAAAAGGGGTGAGACATTGCTTCCCATTTTTATCCTGCATGCCCTAAACAAGCACCCCAGGTCCTATAAATTCAGAATGCTCACAAACATCTGGGATGATTGGCTGGTGGTAGCGAGGGCAAGGAAGCAGGGGGTGTTAAACACACCCATACTGAATCAAGAGAAGAGCTATTCAACTCCATCTCAACGCATTCCATTTCTTGAGTTAGGGAGGCCGGTTTCCAGCTTTGCTTGGCCAAATTTAGGCTGGGCCACATTTTTTTGGCCAATGCCTGCGCTTATTGGGGATGATGACTTCTATGATCGCCATGGTTCCCCTCGGGCTGTTGCGACCTTTGGCGGTTGATAGACACTCGCTTGGACGCATTGCGGCACCTAAACCGGTCCTGTCATGCCTACGGGCTCTGGCTCGGTGGAAGGACCAGCAGCATGTGTCAAGTTATATCCTGCAAGGTGATCACGACAGACGCATCCCCCCGAGGGTGGTGTATGCATTGCGAGGGCAGCTCAATTTGGGGGTTGGGTACATAGCACTCATGCCTTTACTCCCGTTGTCAGGCCAGCGTGTGGTGGTGAGGACCGACAACTGGACAGTGGCGGCATACAGACAGGGAGGGCTGCAATCTCGCCCCCTTTTATCCATAGCTCGCTCCCTACTGCTGTAGAGCAGTGTGCACACTCCCCGGGAGGGAGCCTCAACACGGGGATCTGCTATCCAGTGGGGCCTCCGTTCCCGGGAGTGGAGGCTGCATCCCTGGGTGGTCTCCCAGAGACGGGAAATGTTCGGCAGGGCCGACGCACTGTGAGGAAAACCTTGTGGCTGTTTCTCAATAAACAACCTGTGCTCTGTTGAGAACGGATGCTCGTCGCGCGCGTCCGTGGCCTCTGACACTCCTTTATGCGTTTCCCCCTGTGGACATGGGGTGTATTCATTATGACAATTTTGTTGCAAGACAAAATGTTTTGCAACAGAAATAATTTACTGCAATACCTGTCAAGTTTATTTTCTTAAATGGAAGTTGTAGTTCAGTTCACGGCTGGTAGAAGTTAGGAACCCTGTGAATTTCATGCCACTCTAGAGGAAAAATCCATCATTTATAGACGCTTGCGCCAAACACTTCGCAGACTATTCGGAAAGTAAACGCCTGGAAACCATACAATTAAAATGAACTACAACTTTCATTTAAAAACCCAGCAGCTTTTACGTCATGTTGAAGAGCGTTTAGAGTAAACTGTTTCTGTTGCAAAACAAATTGTTGTACTGAAAACTCCCCTGATTCAGCCCATGCTCGGAAGGGTGCGTCATTGATCCTTTGTGGCTTGTGGAAATCATTCGCCTTTTAGGCGGGGACCCTTGGCAACTCCTGTTGAGCCTGTTGTCCCAGGCGCATGAGCAGGATGGAGATTTGGAATCTGGCCCCTGAAAGGTCCATTCTGATGGCAAGGGGTTTACCTCTGAACATTATTGTTACTATACAGTCCACAAGGGCAACCTCGATAAGAGGGTTGTATTGATATAGAGTTGAAGTCTGAAGTTTACATAAACCTTTACATAAGCCAAATACATTTAAACTCAGTTTTTCACAATTCCTGACATTTAATAATAGTAAACATTCCCTGTTTTAGGTCAGTTAAGAACACCACTTTATTTTAAGAATGTGAAATGTCAGAATAATAGAAGAGAGAATGATTTATTTCAGCTTTTATTTCTTTCATCACATTCCCAGTGGGTCAGAAGTTCACATACACTCACATACACATTGCCTTTAAATTGTTTAACTTGGGTCAAACATTTCGGTTAGCCTTCCACAAGCTTCCCACAATAAGTTGGGTGAATGTTGGCCCATTCCTCCTGACAAAGCTGGTGTAACTGAGTCAGGTTTGTAGGCCTCCTTTGCTCGCAGACACTTTTTCAGTTCTGCCCACAAATGTTCTATAGGATTGAGGTCAGCGCTTTGTGATGGCCACTCCAATACCTTGACTTTGTTGTTCTTAAGCCATTTTGCCACAACTTTGGAAGTATGCTTGGTTCATTGTCCATTTGGAAGACCCATTTGCGACCAAGCTTTAACTTCCTGACTGATGTCTTGAGATGTTGCTTCAATACATCCACATAATTTTCGATCCTCATGATGCCATCTATTTTGTGAAGTACACCAGTCTCTCCTGCAGCAAAGCACCCCCACAACATGATGTTGCCACCCCGTGCTTCACGGTTGGGATGGTATTCTTCGGCTTGCAAGCTTCCTCACTTTTCCTCCAGACATAACGATGGTCATTATGGCCAAACGGTTCTATTTTTGTTTCATCAGACCAGAGGACATTTCTCCAAAAAGTATTTGCAGCTGCAAAAATAGCAGCAATAGCTGCAATGTGCAGCTGCAAACCGTGGTCTGGCTTTTTTATGGCAGTTTTGGAGCAGTGGCTTGTTCCTTGCTGAGTGGCCTTTCAGGTTATGTCGATATAGGACTTGTTTTACTGTGGATACAGATACTTTTGTCCCTGTTTCCTCCAGCATCTTCACAAGGTCCTTTGCTGTTGTTCTGGGATTGATTTGCATTTTTCGCACCAAAGTACATTCATCTCTAGGAGACAGTCTCCTTCCTGAGTGGTATGATGGCTGCGTGGTCCCATGGTGTTTATACTTGCGTACTATTGTTTGTACAGATGAACGTGGTACCTTCAGGCATTTGGAAATGGCTCCCAAGGATGAACCAGATTTGTGGAGGTCTAAAATAATTTTTCTGGGGTCTTGGCTGATTTCTTTTGATTTGACCATGATGTCAAGCAAAGAGGCACTGAGTTTGAAGGTAGGCCTTGAAATACATCCACAGGTACACCTCCAATTGACTCGAATGATGTCAATTAGCCTATCATAAACCATGACATAATTTTCTGGAATTTTCCAAGCTGTTTAAAGGCAGTGTATGTAAACTTCTGCCCCACTGGAATTGTGATACAGTGAATTAGAAGTTATATAATATGTCTGTAAACAGTTGTTGGAAAAAATTACTTGTGTCATGCACTAAGTAGATGTCCTAACAGACTTGCCAAAACTATAGTTCGTTAACAAGAAATTTGTGGAGTGGTTGAAAAATAAGTTTTAATGATTCCAACTTAAGTGTATGTAAACTTCCGACTTCAACTGTAAATAGCGGGTGTTAACAGCGTGTCATGTGGGAGAATTATTGGTGCCACTCCAGGGTTTTAAAGGGTGTGTGCAGTCTCAGGCCAGTTTCTAAACCTATTGCGCCCACTTGGGATTTTAGTTTGGTTTTGGATGTGCTGTGTGAGGACCCATTTGAATCAATAGACACTGCAACAGACACTGTGGATCCTCTCCTACAAGATTGCACTGCTCGTGGCTTTGGTCTTGACTAAACATGTTGGGAGATCTCTACGCGATATCCGTTCACCCCTATTGTAGGAAGTTACCCGTGGCGAATCTAAGGTGATGTGTCCTAACGCAGACTAAGTCATGACTATGTCCTACAGGTCTCTAGCTCTACCCTTTTCGCCTCAGTTTGCTTCTGAGGAACAGCGGAGGTTAGATGCCTTGTGTCTGGTATGAGTGTTATGCATGTACATTGAGTGGACCAGGGGTTGCGCAATACCCAAATACCACAGGTTGGCTTGGAACTCTGGGTGGTCGTCCGTGGGCCATTTCATTCGATGTTGGCTTGGGGCTATCCCCATAGCTGTGTTGCACAAAGTTGACAAAGGGAACGTAGTTATAACTATAACTACTATTCCCTGAAGGAGGGAAATGAGGTACACCTCTTCGGCCACGTGCTGCCCAGTTCTGGGCTTGGTGAAGAGCGGTACTGAATTGAAAGAATGGATCCGTGCCTCTAGTTTATTGCCTGTGGAAGGTGGGGCTTACAGTTAGGCACAGTGTTCATTGGCCTTGTCAGGCGTGATTCTAATGTTCTTCAGTAGAGGGCGCTAGCACGCAAGCTCCCCGTAACTGTATTGTACCTAGTTTCTCTCCTTCAGGGAACAGTAGTTATAGTCATAACTGTACGTTTGTAAATGTGTGGTATGGGGGTTGGAGCCTTGCTGTAGGTAAACCACAACAGTGTCCAACTTTCAGCTGTTGCAGATGCACCTCCCCCGAAATCACTCGTAGACTTTCTTCTGCAGTCGGCTGTTAGCATTACTGCTCAAACATACCCAGTGAGTTGACAACAACCAGCAATATACAAATGTAGCTTTAAAAAAAAAAAAAAAAATCTGACAGAAAAACAGTGTCAGTTTATCAAAATTAGCTTGTTAACTCAATGAAACTGCTTTCTGGAATACCCTACAGGGAACAGACAAGTAAATAACAGGACGATGACAGAGTTGGTGTTTAAGTTTTTTTTGTCCATTTAATGTTTTTTTTTATATATATATATTTTTTATATATATAAGGAACAGCACAATTACTACAAATAACACCAATAGCAAATCACAGCCTACAAAGCAGATATTATGGATATTAAATGCTATAATACAAGATCTTATTCAAGTATTTTACATTTGTTTTTATTATTTTATTCCCCCTCATGACAAGCCTAGGATATTGTAATGGTAATGAACTATAAAAAAAAATCTATGGTTCATATACAGCTACTTTCATTTATTTGGCTTTATGGAATTTTGCCCTTTCTTTCAGTCCCCAGACATCATAGCCATTCATAACCTCTGAATATTGACAAACCCAAAGTGGGTTACGTCCTCCCTTCCCCTCTTTCTCGCCAGCCCATCTGACACTAGGGGGTGCCATGTCTGGTGTCCTGCTGAGTTCATTGGAGCACCAACGGTTCCACCCACAGGGCCTGATGCACTGTGCTAACGATTAGACTGGACCCCAAAGGACAGATCTTACCTGTCCCCTCTATCCTGGTCTAGGACGAGTGAGGGGACATTCACTGGGGGTGCATTCGGAAAGTTATGTCTTTATTCCTCGAGTAAACAATTTGAGTGATTCAATCAATCATACAAGCACACTCAATTGACTCACAGTTCCCTTGAGTTAAACCTACAAGACAGGGCGGAAAAAAGCTAAAAAGAAAGTTAATTCTCGTAAAAACTCTTTCAACAATGACAGTTAATGAAAATAGAATGGCCAATGTCATGTTTGTTTTAAATTTTGACAGCGGAACCACCTGTGAATATGAATCCCTTCTCAACCTCCAGCAGAAGGAACAGTTCTGTTATTTATGCCAATTGATATTGAACTAAAGAGGACCATATACCCATAGCATAGCTAGAAACACAGCAAATTTAAAAAAGCCTCATTTCAGACCATTTAAAAGATGATAAAGAAGTATGTACACATGCAAGTCTAATATATAAACTGTTCTATAAACAATAAAACAAGTCACCTGGAGGTGAAAGTTATCTTCTGTCCAATTCACAGTGGTGAAGAAAAAATTAATCACTCATCTATTTGATATCATCAGTCCTGTCGGATGAAGATGTTATCCACACCAGATTATTATTAGTTTATCTGACTGTATGTAGTCAGATGTTCATGGGAATAGAACAGGTGGGTTGGGTTCAGGGGTCAGAAGGGAGACAGTCTGTCCATTGGTTGTACTCCTCCAGATGAACAGAGTAGAGCCTCTGGAGAAAAAACATACGAGGGGTGTGTGTGTGGAAGCGCTGGTGAGATGCAATGTTATAGGCCATGCTAAGCTGTAGACTGAAACCCTGCCTTGTTTAGCCCTGGGAAGCAGAACATAACCCGCCGCACATCTCCCCAAAGCAACCACCGCAGCACACCAGATCTACTGATAAACCTTCCCGCTTTTTTTTTTTTTTTTCAAGTAATCTGGATCTGTGATTCCAGTCCTGTAGCCTCAATGGTGATTGATGGATGGATAGATTTGGGGGGATGTCAGGAGTGGCTGCGCCCCCCAGCAAAGCGTTTCAGCAAAGAACCACAAATTGCAAACACACTGAGGGGTGGGGCTTGATGACACATTCAGCAGGTTGCGTTCAAAACTGTTTGGCAGGCAGGGAGTCACTGAGTGGCCACTACTGTAGGTGGTGACCAATGTTGCATATTTGCAATTGTCAATGCTGTACAATCGACATTACGGTGGCGGGCACAAGTAAAGCAGGAAAAACATAAAAATAAGGCAACTTTCAATCTTGTTCATACTGAGGGACTGGTACAAGTCATTTTTTTAATCATTTGGTTTGGTGTTTTGAAATCTATTTTTTCTCTCTCCATTTCTCTCTCACAAAACAAGTTAAATATGTATTTTTCAACGCATCAATTTCTAATCCACCAACTAGATGGTGTCAAGTGGAAAGAGGGTCCATCAACAGAAAGGAATCACAAGGTTCGCAGTTGCCATCAAACGTCCTCAGAAACCATGTCAAACATTGTAACCACGGGGAGAAAATATGCCAAGGATTGCAAAATAAAATACTTCATCCACTCCTCCAATAGTCATTCAGTTTCGTCTCTAATAAGTCAAAACGCTGGGTGTTTCAAACTAAATAAATCAAAATGGAAGAGCCTTGATTTATTCAATCACAAGCTGTTCGTCAGAAAGTCATTCTCGCGGCGCAGAAAATATTCAATGACGTTGAGTTGATCCAAGTGGCTGAGGGTTGTCTGGGGTTACTTTGGTGGCTGGGCGTCTGATGCGGTTGCCGAGGTTTGGGCTGCGGGCGCTGGTTCTGGCTCTGGCTGCTGATTTTGGCATCCTCCTTGGTGGGGCCCTGGGCGAACGGTGCCGAAGCCAGTTTGGCTGTGGCGGCGGCGACAGTCTCCGCTGGATGAGTGTCTCTTGCGACCTCCCTCCTCCATCGGGGGCTGTAATGAAGGACAATGGTGGGATTGACTGGGGCTCTACGGACATTCTAAAAGGGCAATTCCACGTTGTCAGATTTTTCACTTTCAAATCTATGCTAAACAAAAACCATTGATTTCAAAGTTTAGCAAAGCAATGAACTATGCACAATTGAACAATTTAACCAGAACATTTCACAGAAACACATTTACTGGATGAACTGTGCAGATGCAGTGTGGCAACAGAATTACGGTAAAATCGTCCTCAGTTTTCATGTGACCACATTTTTTCAAAACTGTTAAATATCTGCTTCGAAATAAGATTCAAAAGATGTCTGCAGAAAGAATGGGTGTCAGCTATGACATGCAAATCAAAATGTATTTTTCACATGCTTCGTAAACAACAACGACTATCAGTGAAATAATTACTTACCAACAACAGAGAAAAATAATAATACCATGGCTATACATGGGGTACCAGTACCGACTATGTGCAAGTGTACGAGGTAATTGACGTAGATACAGTGTATTCGGAAAGTATTCAGACCCCTTTGTTACATTGCAGCATTATTCTAAAATGGGTTAAATAAAAATCCTCAATCTACACACAGTACCCCATAATAACAAAGAAAACATGTTTTATTCCAAGTAAAAAAGGGTTGAGCTCAGGTGAATCCCCGTTTCCATTCACAATCCGTGAGATGGTTCTACAACTTGAGTCCACCGGTGGTAAATTTAATTGATTGGACATGATTTGGAAAGGCATACCTGTCTATATAAGGTCCCACAATTTCCAGTGCAACTGGCAACTGTAATTCTGGTAACAGAATTACGAGTTTTAATCACTTAATAATTCATAAACTTGATGTCAGCAAAAACACTAACTAATTGGTAGGTCAACCTTTACTTGTTACTTCTGTGAAGATTCATTATCCTCCCTCATGAGGGAGAGAAATTAGAAAATATCTTAAATATATATGTGGGTTTTTGGTAACGGAATTACAAGGCACAGGGCAATGTTTCTGTTTTTTTTCTTCTTACAGAAGAAAAATCATTTATCCAAAATGAAATATAAGTGTTGAAATTACTTCAACATGATTGCGTTTAGATTCCTTTTCCATTGGTTTGACCAGAATGCAAAGCCTTTGCTTATTCCACATTGTTAGGATGGAATATGGTTTAAAAATGTATACATGCCTTAATTTTTCATTGGTCCTTTTACATGGAAATGCCTCTTACAGTTCGTTCTGTAACAAAGTCTGTCTCAAATGGCACCCTATTCCCTATATAGTGCACTACTTTGAAAAGGAGCCCTATGTGCCCTGCTTAAAAGTAGTGCACTATGTAAGAAATAGGGTGCCATTCGCGATGCACCCAAAGAGTACAGGGTAGGCCTGTTCTTTGTTAAGGGATACTGAGAGAATTGTGTATTTTTATTTCTCTGCGTGCAGTTTGGAGATTGAAGTTAGCATATATTTAGCTTAGCTGAAAGGCGCCAGCTCCTCTCAAAAGCAGAGGTAGAAACTGTGTGCTTGGTCATTTATAGTCTTAAAGCTATACATAGTAATCTAATCAAATGTTACTCGTCACATGCGCCAAATACAACAGGTATACAAATACAACTTTACAGTGAAATGCCGAAAACAACAGGTATACAAATACAACCTTGCAGTGAAATGCCCGAATACAACAGGTATACAAATACAACCTTGCAGTGAAATGCAGAATACAACAGGTATACAAATACAACCTTGCAGTGAAATGCAGAATACAACAGGTATACAAATACAACCTTGCAGTGAAATGCCGAATACAACAGGCATACAAATACAACCTTGCAGTGAAATGCAGAATACAACAGGCATACAAATACAACCTTGCAGTGAAATGCAGAATACAACAGGTATACAAATACAACATTGCAGTGAAATGCAGAATACAACAGGTATACAAATACAACATTGTAGTGAAATGCAGAATACAACCTTGCAGTGAAATGCCGAATACAACAGGCATACAAATACAACCTTGCAGTGAAATGCAGAATACAACAGGTATACAAATACAACATTGCAGTGAAATGCAGAATACAACAGGTATACAAATACAACATTGTAGTGAAATGCAGAATACAACCTTGCAGTGAAATGCCGAATACAACAGGTATACAAATACAACCTTGCAGTGAAATGCCGAATACAACAGGCATACAAATACAACCTTGCAGTGAAATGCAGAATACAACAGGTATACAAATACAACATAGCAGTGAAATGCAGTATACAACAGGTAAACAAATACAACAGGTATACAAATCCAACCTTACAGTGAAATGCTGAATACTACAGGTATACAAATACAACAGGTATACAAATACTACCTTGCAGTGAAATGCCGAATACAACAGGTATACAAATACAACCTTGCAGTGAAATGCAGAATACAACCTTGCAGTGAAATGCAGAATACCACAGGTATACAATTACAACCTTGCAGTGAAATGCAGAATACAACAGGTATACAAATACAACCTTGCAGTGAAATGCAGAATACAACAGGTATACAAATACAACCTTGCAGTCAAATGCAGAATACAACCTTGCAGTCAAATGCAGTATACAACAGGTATACAAATACAACATTGCAGTCAAATGCAGTATACAACAGGTATACAAATACAACATTGCAGTCAAATGCAGTATACAACAGGTATACAAATACAACATTGCAGTCAAATGCAGTATACAACAGATATACAAATACAACATTGCAGTCAAATGCAGTATACAACAGGTATACAAATACAACATTGCAGTCAAATGCAGTATACAACAGGTATACAAATACAACATTGCAGTGAAATGCTGAATACAACAGGTATACAAATACAACAGGTATACAAATACAACATTGCAGTGAAATGCAGTATACAACAGGTATACAAATCCAAACGTACAGTGAAATGCTGAATACAACAGGTATACAAATACAACCTTACAGTGAAATGCTTAGTAAAAAGTAGAAGACAAAATGTAACAGGTTTCCCTAGTAGTAAAAAGTAAAAAATAAAATGAATTTAACCTTCTTTCACAAGTTTCACTAGTCGTAAAAAGGAGACAAAACTAACAGGTGTCCCTAGTAGTAAAAAGTAGAAGAGAACATTGAACTGACAGGTTTCCCTAGTAGTAAAGACATTTAACTGACAGGTGTCCCTAGTAGTAAAAAGTAGAAGACAAAATGTAACTGACAGGTTTCCCTAGTAGTAAAGAGTAGAAGACAAAATGTAACGACAGTTTTCACTAGTAGTAAAAAGTAGTAGACAAAATGTAACTTACAGGTTTCACTAGTAGTAAAAAGTAAAAGAGAAAATTAATTTAACCTTCTTTGACAGGTTTCACTAGTCGTAAAAAAGTAGAAGAGAAAACGTAACTGTCTGACAGGTTTCACTAGTAGTAAAGAACATTTAACTGACAGGTTTCCCTAGTTGTACAAAGTAGAAGAGAAAACGTAACTGTCTGACAGGTTTCACTAGTAGTAAAGAACATTTAACTGACAGGTTTCACAAGTAGTAAAATGTAGAAGATAAAATGTAACTGACAGGTTTCTTTAGTATGAAAATGTATAAGACAAAATGTAACTGACTGGTTTCCCTAGTAGTAAAAAGTAAGAGAAATTTAATTTAACCTTCTTTGACAGGTTTCACTAGTCGTAAAAAAGTAGAAGAGAACATTTAACCTTCTTTGACAGGTTTCCCTAGTAGTAAAAAGTAGTAGACAAAATGTAACTGACAGGTTTCACTAGTAGTAAAAAGTAGTAGACAAAATGTAACTGACAGTTTTCACTAGTAGTAAAAAGTAGAAGACAAAATGTAACTGCCTGACCGGTTTCACTCGTAGTAAAAAGTAGAAGACAAAATGTAACTGCCTGACCGGTTTCACTCGTAGTAAAAAGTAGAAGACAAAATGTAACTGCCTGACCGGTTTCACTCGTAGTAAAAAGTAGAAGACAAAATGTAACTGCCTGACCGGTTTCCCTAGTAGTAAAAAGTAGTAGACAAAATGTAACTGACAGGTTTCCCTAGTAGTAAAAAGTAGTAGACAAAATGTAACTGACAGGTTTCCCTAGTAGTAAAAAGTAGAAGACAAAATGTAACTGCCTGACCGGTTTCACTCGTAGTAAAAAGTAGAAGACAAAATGTAACTGCCTGACCGGTTTCCCTAGTAGTAAAAAGTAGTAGACAAAATGTAACTGACAGGTTTCCCTAGTAGTAAAAAGTAGAAGACAAAATGTAACTGACAGTTTTCACTAGTAGTAAAAAGTAGAAGACAAAATGTAACTGACAGGTTTCCCTAGTAGTAAAAAGTAGAAGAGAACATTTAACCTTCTTTGACAGGTTTCCCTAGTAGTAAAAAGTAGAAGACAAAATGTAACTGACAGGTTTCCCTAGTAGTAAAAAGTAGTAGACAAAATGTAACTGACAGGTTTCCCTAGTAGTAAAAAGTAGAGGACAAAATGTAACTGACAGTTTTCACTAGTAGTAAAAAGTAGAAGACAAAATGTAACTGACAGTTTTCACTAGTAGTAAAAAGTAGAAGACAAAATGTAACTGACACCGGTTTCACTAGTAGTAAAAAGTAGAAGACAAAATGTAACTGCCTGACCGGTTTCACTCGTAGTAAAAAGTAGAAGACAAAATGTAACTGCCTGACCGGTTTCCCTAGTAGTAAAAAGTAGTAGACAAAATGTAACTGACAGGTTTCCCTAGTAGTAAAAAGTAGTAGACAAAATGTAACTGACAGGTTTCCCTAGTAGTAAAAAGTAGAAGACAAAATGTAACTGCCTGACCGGTTTCACTCGTAGTAAAAAGTAGAAGACAAAATGTAACTGCCTGACCGGTTTCACTCGTAGTAAAAAGTAGAAGACAAAATGTAACTGCCTGACCGGTTTCCCTAGTAGTAAAAAGTAGTAGACAAAATGTAACTGACAGGTTTCCCTAGTAGTAAAAAGTAGTAGACAAAATGTAACTGACAGGTTTCCCTAGTAGTAAAAAGTAGAAGACAAAATGTAACTGACAGGTTTCCCTAGTAGTAAAAAGTAGTAGACAAAATGTAACTGACAGGTTTCCCTAGTAGTAAAAAGTAGTAGACAAAATGTAACTGACAGGTTTCACTAGTAGTAAAAAGTAGTAGACAAAATGTAACTGACAGTTTTCACTAGTAGTAAAAAGTAGAAGACAAAATGTAACTGACAGTTTTCACTAGTAGTAAAAAGTAGAAGACAAAATGTAACTGCCTGACCGGTTTCACTCGTAGTAAAAAGTAGAAGACAAAATGTAACTGCCTGACCGGTTTCACTCGTAGTAAAAAGTAGAAGACAAAATGTAACTGCCTGACCGGTTTCACTCGTAGTAAAAAGTAGAAGACAAAATGTAACTGCCTGACCGGTTTCCCTAGTAGTAAAAAGTAGTAGACAAAATGTAACTGACAGGTTTCCCTAGTAGTAAAAAGTAGTAGACAAAATGTAACTGACAGGTTTCCCTAGTAGTAAAAAGTAGAAGACAAAATGTAACTGCCTGACCGGTTTCACTCGTAGTAAAAAGTAGAAGACAAAATGTAACTGCCTGACCGGTTTCACTCGTAGTAAAAAGTAGAAGACAAAATGTAACTGCCTGACCGGTTTCCCTAGTAGTAAAAAGTAGTAGACAAAATGTAACTGACAGGTTTCCCTAGTAGTAAAAAGTAGTAGACAAAATGTAACTGACAGGTTTCCCTAGTAGTAAAAAGTAGAAGACAAAATGTAACTGCCTGACCGGTTTCCCTAGTAGTAAAAAGTAGTAGACAAAATGTAACTGACAGGTTTCCCTAGTAGTAAAAAGTAGAAGACAAAATGTAACTGACAGTTTTCACTAGTAGTAAAAAGTAGAAGACAAAATGTAACTGACAGGTTTCCCTAGTAGTAAAAAGTAGAAGAGAACATTTAACCTTCTTTGACAGGTTTCCCTAGTAGTAAAAAGTAGAAGACAAAATGTAACTGACAGGTTTCCCTAGTAGTAAAAAGTAGTAGACAAAATGTAACTGACAGGTTTCCCTAGTAGTAAAAAGTAGAAGACAAAATGTAACTGACAGTTTTCACTAGTAGTAAAAAGTAGAAGACAAAATGTAACTGACAGTTTTCACTAGTAGTAAAAAGTAGAAGACAAAATGTAACTGCCTGACCGGTTTCACTCGTAGTAAAAAGTAGAAGACAAAATGTAACTGCCTGACCGGTTTCACTCGTAGTAAAAAGTAGAAGACAAAATGTAACTGACAGGTTTCACTAGTAGTAAAAAGTAGAAGACAAAATGTAACTGACAGGTTTCCCTAGTAGTAAAAAGTAGAAGAGAACATTTAACCTTCTTTGACAGGTTTCCCTAGTAGTAAAAAGTAGAAGACAAAATGTAACTGACAGGTTTCACTAGTAGTAAAAAGTAGAAGACAAAATGTAACTGACAGGTTTCCCTAGTAGTAAAAAGTAGAAGACAAAATGTAACTGACAGGTTTCCCTAGTAGTAAAAAGTAGTAGACAAAATGTAACTGACAGGTTTCCCTAGTAGTAAAAAGTAGTAGACAAAATGTAACTGACAGGTTTCCCTAGTAGTAAAAAGTAGTAGACAAAATGTAACTGACAGGTTTCACTAGTAGTAAAAAGTAGAAGACAAAATGTAACTGACAGGTTTCCCTAGTAGTAAAAAGTAGTAGACAAAATGTAACTGACAGGTTTCCCTAGTAGTAAAAAGTAGAGGACAAAATGTAACTGACAGTTTTCACTAGTAGTAAAAAGTAGAAGACAAAATGTAACTGACAGTTTTCACTAGTAGTAAAAAGTAGAAGACAAAATGTAACTGCCTGACCGGTTTCACTAGTAGTAAAAAAGTAGAAGACAAAATGTAACTGCCTGACCGGTTTCACTAGTAAAAAGTAGAAGACAAAATGTAACTGACAGGTTTCACTAGTAGTAAAAAGTAGAAGACAAAATGTAACTGACAGTTTTCACTAGTAGTAAAAAGTAGAAGACAAAATGTAACTGACAGGTTTCCCTAGTAGTAAAAAGTAGAAGAGAACATTTAACCTTCTTTGACAGGTTTCCTAGTAGTAAAAAGTAGAAGACAAAATGTAACTGACAGGTTTCACTAGTAGTAAAAAGTAGAAGAGAAAATGTAACTGACAGGTTTCCCTAGTAGTAAAAAGTAGAAGACAAAATGTAACTGACAGGTTTCCCTAGTAGTAAAAAGTAGTAGACAAAATGTAACTGACAGGTTTCCCTAGTAGTAAAAAGTAGTAGACAAAATGTAACTGACAGGTTTCCCTAGTAGTAAAAAGTAGTAGACAAAATGTAACTGACAGGTTTCACTAGTAGTAAAAAGTAGTAGACAAAATGTAACTGACAGTTTTCACTAGTAGTAAAAAGTAGAAGACAAAATGTAACTGACAGGTTTCACTAGTAGTAAAAGTAGAAGACAAAATGTAACTGACAGGTTTCCCTAGTAGTAAAAAGTAGAAGACAAAATGTAACTGACAGGTTTCCTAGTAGTAAAAAGTAGAAGACAAAATGTAACTGACAGTTTTCACTAGTAGTAAAAAGTAGAAGACAAAATGTAACTGACAGTTTTCACTAGTAGTAAAAAGTAGAAGACAAAATGTAACTGCCTGACCGGTTTCACTCGTAGTAAAAAGTAGAAGACAAAATGTAACTGACAGGTTTCACTAGTAGTAAAAAGTAGAAGACAAAATGTAACTGACAGGTTTCACTAGTAGTAAAAAGTAGAAGACAAAATGTAACTGACAGGTTTCCCTAGTAAAAAGTAGAAGAGAACATTTAACCTTCTTTGACAGGTTTCCTAGTAGTAAAAAGTAGAAGACAAAATGTAACTGACAGGTTTCACTAGTAGTAAAAAGTAGAAGAGAAAATGTAACTGACAGGTTTCCTAGTAGTAAAAAAAGTAGAAGACAAAATGTAACTGACAGGTTTCCCTAGTAGTAAAAAGTAGTAGACAAAATGTAACTGACAGGTTTCCCTAGTAGTAAAAAGTAGTAGACAAAATGTAACTGACAGGTTTCACTAGTAGTAAAAAGTAGTAGACAAAATGTAACTGACAGGTTTCCAAAATGTAACTGACAGTTTTCACTAGTAGTAAAAAGTAGAAGACAAAATGTAACTGACAGGTTTCACCCTAGTAAAAAGTAGAAGACAAAATGTAACTGACAGGTTTCACTAGTAGTAAAAAGTAGAAGACAAAATGTAACTGCCTGACCGGTTTCACTCGTAGTAAAAAGTAGAAGACAAAATGTAACTGCCTGACCGGTTTCCCTAGTAGTAAAAAGTAGTAGACAAAATGTAACTGACAGGTTTCCCTAGTAGTAAAAAGTAGAAGACAAAATGTAACTGACAGGTTTCCCTAGTAGTAAAAGTAGAAGACAAAATGTAACTGCCTGACCGGTTTCACTAGTAGTAAAAAGTAGAAGACAAAATGTAACTGCCTGACAGGTTTCCTAGTAGTAAAAAGTAGAAGACAAAATGTAACTGACAGGTTTCCCTAGTAGTAAAAAGTAGTAGACAAAATGTAACTGACAGGTTTCCCTAGTAGTAAAAAGTAGAGACAAAATGTAACTGACAGGTTTCCCTAGTAGTAAAAAGTAGAAGACAAAATGTAACTGACAGTTTTCACTAGTAGTAAAAAGTAGAAGACAAAATGTAACTGACAGGTTTCTGACCTGACAGTTTCACTAGTAGTAAAAAGTAGAAGACAAAATGTAACTGCCTGACCGGTTTCACTAGTAGTAAAAAGTAGAAGACAAAATGTAACTGACAGGTTTCACTAGTAGTAAAAAGTAGAAGACAAAATGTAACTGACAGGTTTCACTAAAAAAAAAGTAGAAGACAAAATGTAACTGACAGGTTTCACTAGTAGTAAAAAGTAGAAGAGAACATTTAACCTTCTTTGACAGGTTTCCCTAGTAGTAAAAAGTAGAAGACAAAATGTAACTGACAGGTTTCACTAGTAGTAAAAAGTAGAAGAGAAAATGTAACTGACAGGTTTCCCTAGTAGTAAAAAGTAGAAGACAAAATGTAACTGACAGGTTTCCCTAGTAAAAAAAATGTAGTAGACAAAAAAATGTAACTGACAGGTTTCCCTAGTAGTAAAAAGTAGTAAGACAAAATGTAACTGACAGGTTTCCTAGTAGTAAAAAGTAGTAGACAAAATGTAACTGACAGGTTTCACTAGTAGTAAAAAGTAGAAGACAAAATGTAACTGACAGGTTTCCCTAGTAGTAAAAAGTAGTAGACAAAATGTAACTGACAGGTTTCCCTAGTAGTAAAAAGTAGAGGACAAAATGTAACTGACAGTTTTCACTAGTAGTAAAAAGTAGAAGACAAAATGTAACTGACAGGTTTCACTAGTAGTAAAAAGTAGAAGACAAAATGTAACTGACTGAGGTTTCACTAGTAGTAAAAAGTAGAAGACAAAATGTAACTGCCTGACCGGTTTCACTCGTAGTAAAAAGTAGAAGACAAAATGTAACTGACAGGTTTCACTAGTAGTAAAAAGTAGAAGACAAATGTAACTGACAGTTTTCACTAGTAGTAAAAAGTAGAAGACAAAATGTAACTGACAGGTTTCCCTAGTAGTAAAAAGTAGAAGAGAACATTTAACCTTCTTTGACAGGTTTCCCTAGTAGTAAAAAGTAGAAGACAAAATGTAACTGACAGGTTTCACTAGTAGTAAAAAGTAGAAGACAAAATGTAACTGACAGGTTTCCTAGTAGTAAAAAGTAGAAGACAAAATGTAACTGACAGGTTTCCTAGTAGTAAAAAGTAGTAGACAAAATGTAACTGACAGGTTTCCCTAGTAGTAAAAAGTAGTAGACAAAATGTAACTGACAGGTTTCCCTAGTAGTAAAAAGTAGTAGACAAAATGTAACTGACAGGTTTCACTAGTAGTAAAAAGTAGTAGACAAAATGTAACTGACAGTTTTCACTAGTAGTAAAAAGTAGAAGACAAAATGTAACTGACAGGTTTCACTAGTAGTAAAAAGTAGAAGACAAAATGTAACTGACAGGTTTCCCTAGTAGTAAAAAGTAGAAGACAAAATGTAACTGACAGGTTTCCCTAGTAGTAAAAAGTAGAAGACAAAATGTAACTGACAGTTTTCACTAGTAGTAAAAAGTAGAAGACAAAATGTAACTGACAGTTTTCACTAGTAGTAAAAAGTAGAAGACAAAATGTAACTGCCTGACCGGTTTCACTCGTAGTAAAAAGTAGTAGACAAAATGTAACTGACAGGTTTCCCTAGTAGTAAAAAGTAGTAGACAAAATGTAACTGACAGGTTTCCCTAGTAGTAAACAGTAGAAGACAAAATGTAACTGACAGGTTTCACGAGTAGTAAAAAGTAGAGGACAAAATGTAACTGACAGGTTTCCCTAGTAGTAAAAAGTAGTAGACAAAAAGTAACTGACAGGTTTCCCTAGTCGTAAAAAAGTAGAAGAGAACATTTAACCTTCTTTGACAGGTTTCCCTAGTAGTAAAAAGTAGTAGACAAAATGTAACTGACAGGTTTCACTCGTAGTAAAAAGTAGAAGACAAAATGTAACTGACAGGTTTCCCTAGTAGTAAAAAGTAGAAGACAAAATGTAACTGACAGGTTTCCCTAGTAGTAAAAAGTAGAAGACAAAATGTAACTGACAGGTTTCCCTAGTAGTAAAAAGTAGAAGACAAAATGTAACTGACAGGTTTCCCTAGTAGTAAAAAGTAGAAGACAAAATGTAACTGACAGGTTTCCCTAGTAGTAAAAAGTAGAAGACAAAATGTAACTGACAGGTTTCACTAGTAGTAAAAAGTAGAAGACAAAATGTAACTGACAGGTTTCACTTAGTAGTGTATAAGACAAAATGTAACTGACAGGTTTCTTTAGTAGTAAAAAGTAGAAGACAAAATGTAACTGACAGTTTTCACTAGTAGTAAAAAGTAGAAGACAAAATGTAACTGACAGGTTTCCCTAGTAGTAAAAAGTAGAAGACAAAATGTAACTGACAGGTTTCCTAGTAGTAAAAAGTAGAAGACAAAATGTAACTGACAGGTTTCCTAGTAGTAAAAAGTAGAAGACAAAATGTAACTGACAGGTTTCCCTAGTAGTAAAAGAGTAGTAGACAAAAAAAGTGTAACAAAATGTAACTGACAGGTTTCACTAGTAGTAAAAAGTAGAAGACAAAATGTAACTGACAGGTTTCACTAGTAGTAAAAAGTAGAAGACAAAATGTAACTGCCTGAGGTTTCACTAGTAGTAAAAAGTAGAAGACAAAATGTAACTGCCTGACCGGTTTCACTAGTAGTAAAAAGTAGAAGACAAAATGTAACTGACAGGTTTCACTAGTAGTAAAAAGTAGAAGACAAAATGTAACTGACAGTTTTCACTAGTAGTAAAAAGTAGAAGACAAAATGTAACTGACAGGTTTCCCTAGTAGTAAAAAGTAGAAGAGAACATTTAACCTTCTTTGACAGGTTTCCCTAGTAGTAAAAAGTAGAAGACAAAATGTAACTGACAGGTTTCACTAGTAGTAAAAAGTAGAAGACAAAATGTAACTGACAGGTTTCCCTAGTAGTAAAAAGTAGAAGACAAAATGTAACTGACAGGTTTCCCTAGTAGTAAAAAGTAGTAGACAAAATGTAACTGACAGGTTTCCCTAGTAGTAAAAAGTAGTAGACAAAATGTAACTGACAGGTTTCACTAGTAGTAAAAAGTAGTAGACAAAATGTAACTGACAGTTTTCACTAGTAGTAAAAAGTAGAAGACAAAATGTAACTGCCTGACCGGTTTCACTAAAAAAGTAGAAGACAAAATGTAACTGCCTGACCGGTTTCACTCGTAGTAAAAAGTAGAAGACAAAATGTAACTGCCTGACCGGTTTCACTCGTAGTAAAAAGTAGAAGACAAAATGTAACTGCCTGACCGGTTTCCCTAGTAGTAAAAAGTAGTAGACAAAATGTAACTGACAGGTTTCCCTAGTAGTAAAAAGTAGAGACAAAATGTAACTGACAGGTTTCCCTAGTAGTAAAAAGTAGAAGACAAAATGTAACTGCCTGAGGTTTCACTAGTAGTAAAAAGTAGAAGACAAAATGTAACTGCCTGACAGGTTTCACTAGTAGTAAAAAGTAGAAGACAAAATGTAACTGCCTGACCGGTTTCCCTAGTAGTAAAAAGTAGTAGACAAAATGTAACTGACAGGTTTCCCTAGTAGTAAAAAGTAGAGACAAAATGTAACTGACAGGTTTCACTAGTAGTAAAAGTAGAAGACAAAATGTAACTGCCTGACCGGTTTCACCGTAGTAAAAAGTAGAAGACAAAATGTAACTGAGGTTTCACTCGTAGTAAAAAGTAGAAGACAAAATGTAACTGACAGGTTTCACTAGTAGTAAAAAGTAGAAGACAAAATGTAACTGACAGGTTTCCCTAGTAGTAAAAAGTAGAAGAGAACATTTAACCTTCTTTGACAGGTTTCCCTAGTAGTAAAAAGTAGAAGACAAAATGTAACTGACAGGTTTCCCTAGTAGTAAAAAGTAGAAGACAAAATGTAACTGACAGGTTTCCCTAGTAGTAAAAAGTAGTAGACAAAATGTAACTGACAGGTTTCACTAGTAGTAAAAAGTAGTAGACAAAATGTAACTGACAGGTTTCACTAGTAGTAAAAAGTAGAAGACAAAATGTAACTGACAGTTTTCACTAGTAGTAAAAAGTAGAAGACAAAATGTAACTGCCTGACCGGTTTCACTCGTAGTAAAAAGTAGTAAAAAATGTAGAAGACAAAATGTAACTGACAGGTTTCACCTAGTAGTAAAAAGTAGAAGACAAAATGTAACTGACAGGTTTCACTAGTAGTAAAAAGTAGAAGACAAAATGTAACTGACAGTTTTCACTAGTAGTAAAAAGTAGAAGACAAAATGTAACTGACAGGTTTCCCTAGTAGTAAAAAGTAGAAGAGAACATTTAACCTTCTTTGACAGGTTTCCCTAGTAGTAAAAAGTAGTAGACAAAATGTAACTGACAGGTTTCCCTAGTAGTAAAAAGTAGAAGACAAAATGTAACTGACAGGTTTCACTAGTAGTAAAAAGTAGAAGACAAAATGTAACTGACAGGTTTCCCTAGTAGTAAAAAGTAGAAGACAAAATGTAACTGACAGGTTTCCCTAGTAGTAAAAAGTAGAAGACAAAATGTAACTGCCTGACCGGTTTCACTCGTAGTAAAAAGTAGAAGACAAAATGTAACTGACAGGTTTCTTTAGTAGGAAAATGTATAAGACAAAATGTAACTGACAGGTTTCTTTAGTAGTAAAAAGTAGAAGACAAAATGTAACTGACTGGTTTCCCTAGTAGTAAAAAGTAAGAGAAATTTAATTTAACCTTCTTTGACAGGTTTCCCTAGTAGTAAAAAGTAGAAGAGAACATTTAACCTTCTTTGACAGGTTTCCCTAGTAGTAAAAAGTAGAAGACAAAATGTAACTGACAGGTTTCCCTAGTAGTAAAAAGTAGTAGACAAAATGTAACTGACAGGTTTCCCTAGTAGTAAAAAGTAGAGGACAAAATGTAACTGACAGGTTTCCCTAGTAGTAAAAAGTAGTAGACAAAATGTAACTGACAGGTTTCACTAGTAGTAAAAAGTAGAAGACAAAATGTAACTGACAGGTTTCCCTAGTAGTAAAAAGTAGAAGACAAAATGTAACTGACAGGTTTCACTAGTAGTAAAAAGTAAGAGAAATTTAATTTAACCTTCTTTGACAGGTTTCACTAGTCGTAAAAAAGTAGAAGAGAACATTTAACCTTGTTTGACAGGTTTCCCTAGTAGTAAAAAGTAGAAGACAAAATGTAACTGACAGGTTTTACTTGTAGTAAAAAGGAGAAGAGAACATTTCACTTTCTTTGACAGGTTTCCCTAGTAGTAAACAGTAGAAGACAAAATGTAATTGACTGGTTTCCCTAGTAGTAAAAAGTAAGAGAAATTTAATTTAACCTTCTTTGACAGGTTTCACTAGTCGTAAAAAAGTAGAAGAGAACATTTAACTTTCTTTGACAGGTTTCCCTAGTAGTAAAAAGTAGAAGACAAAATGTAACTGACAGGTTTCCCTAGTAGTAAAAAGTAGTAGACAAAATGTAACTGACAGGTTTCCCTAGTAGTAAAAAGTAGAGGACAAAATGTAACTGACAGGTTTCACTAGTAGTGAAAAGTAGAAGACAAAATGTAACTGACAGGTTTCCCTAGTAGTAAAAAGTAGAAGACAAAATGTAACTGACAGGTTTCCCTAGTAGTAAAGAGTAGAAGACAAAATGTAACTGACAGGTTTCCCTAGTAGTAAAGAGTAGAAGACAAAATGTAACTGACAGGTTTCACTAGTAGTAAAAAGTAGAAGACAAAATGTAACTGACAGGTTTCCCTAGTAGTAAAAAGTAGAAGACAAAATGTAACTGACAGGTTTCCCTAGTAGTAAAAAGTAGAAGACAAAATGTAACTGACAGGTTTCCCTAGTAGTAAAAAGTAGAAGAGAACATTTAACCTTCTTTGACAGGTTGCCCTAGTAGTAAAAAGTAGAAGACAAAATGTAACTGACTGGTTTCCCTAGTAGTAAAAAGTAAGAGAAATTTAATTTAACCTTCTTTGACAGGTTTCACTAGTCGTAAAAAAGTAGAAGAGAACATTTAACCTTCTTTGACAGGTTTCCCTAGTAGTAAAAAGTAGAAGACAAAATGTAACTGACAGGTTTCCCTAGTAGTAAAAAGTAGTAGACAAAATGTAACTGACAGGTTTCCCTAGTAGTAAAAAGTAGAGGACAAAATGTAACTGACAGGTTTCACTAGTAGTAAAAAGTAGAAGACAAAATGTAACTGACAGGTTTCCCTAGTAGTAAAAAGTAGAAGACAAAATGTAACTGACAGGTTTCCCTAGTAGTAAAAAGTAGAAGACAAAATGTAACTGACAGTTTTCACTAGTAGTAAAAAGTAGAAGACAAAATGTAACTGCCTGACCGGTTTCACTCGTAGTAAAAAGTAGAAGACAAAATGTAACTGCCTGACCGGTTTCCCTAGTAGTAAAAAGTAGTAGACAAAATGTAACTGACAGGTTTCCCTAGAAGTAAAAAAAGTAGTAGACAAAATGTAACTGACAGGTTTCCTAGTAGTAAAAAGTAGAAGACAAAATGTAACTGACAGGTTTCCTAGTAGTAAAAAGTAGTAGACAAAAAGTAACTGACAGGTTTCCCTAGTAGTAAAAAGTAGTAGACAAAATGTAACTGACAGGTTTCCCTAGTAGTAAAAAGTAGTAGACAAAAAGTAACTGACAGGTTTCACTAGTCGTAAAAAAGTAGAAGAGAACATTTAACCTTCTTTGACAGGTTTCCCTAGTAGTAAAAAGTAGAAGACAAAATGTAACTGACAGGTTTCCCTAGTAGTAAAAAGTAGTAGACAAAATGTAACTGACAGGTTTCCCTAGTAGTAAAAAGTAGATGACAAAATGTAACTGACAGTTTTCACTAGTAGTAAAAAGTAGAAGACAAAATGTAACTGACAGTTTTCACTAGTAGTAAAAAGTAGAAGACAAAATGTAACTGCCTGACCGGTTTCACTCGTAGTAAAAAGTAGAAGACAAAATGTAACTGCCTGACCGGTTTCACTCGTAGTAAAAAGTAGAAGACAAAATGTAACTGACAGGTTTCACTAGTAGTAAAAAGTAGAAGACAAAATGTAACTGACAGTTTTCACTAGTAGTAAAAAGTAGAAGACAAAATGTAACTGACAGGTTTCCCTAGTAGTAAAGAGTAGAAGACAAAATGTAACTGACAGGTTTCACTAGTAGTAAAAAGTAGAAGACAAAATGTAACTGACAGGTTTCCCTAGTAGTAAAAAGTAGAAGACAAAATGTAACTGACAGGTTTCCCTAGTAGTAAAAGGAAGAGAACATTTAACCTTCTTTGACAGGTTGCCCTAGTAGTAAAAAGTAGAAGACAAAATGTAACTGACTGGTTTCCCTAGTAGTAAAAAGTAAGAGAAATTTAATTTAACCTTCTTTGACAGGTTTCACTAGTAAAAAGTAGAAGAGAAATTTAACCTTCTTTGACAGGTTTCCCTAGTAGTAAAAAGTAGAAGACAAAATGTAACTGACAGGTTTCCCTAGTAGTAAAAAGTAGTAGACAAAATGTAACTGACAGGTTTCCCTAGTAGTAAAAAGTAGAGGACAAAATGTAACTGACAGGTTTCACTAGTAGTAAAAAGTAGAAGACAAAATGTAACTGACAGGTTTCCCTAGTAGTAAAAAGTAGAAGACAAAATGTAACTGACAGGTTTCCCTAGTAGTAAAAAGTAGAAGACAAAATGTAACTGACAGTTTTCACTAGTAGTAAAAAGTAGAAGACAAAATGTAACTGCCTGACCGGTTTCACTCGTAGTAAAAAGTAGAAGACAAAATGTAACTGCCTGACCGGTTTCCCTAGTAGTAAAAAGTAGTAGACAAAATGTAACTGACAGGTTTCCCTAGAAGTAAAAAGTAGTAGACAAAATGTAACTGACAGGTTTCCCTAGTAGTAAACAGTAGAAGACAAAATGTAACTGACAGGTTTCCCTAGTAGTAAAAAGTAGTAGACAAAAAGTAACTGACAGGTTTCCCTAGTAGTAAAAAGTAGTAGACAAAATGTAACTGACAGGTTTCACTCGTAGTAAAAAGTAGAAGAGAAAATGTAACTGACAGGTTTCCCTAGTAGTAAAAAGTAGAAGACAAAATGTAACTGCCTGACCGGTTTCACTCGTAGTAAAAAGTAGAAGACAAAATGTAACTGACAGGTTTCTTTAGTAGGAAAATGTATAAGACAAAATGTAACTGACAGGTTTCTTTAGTAGTAAAAAGTAGAAGACAAAATGTAACTGACAGGTTTCCCTAGTAGTAAAAAGTAGAAGACAAAAAGTAACTGACAGGTTTCACTAGTCGTAAAAAAGTAGAAGAGAACATTTAACCTTCTTTGACAGGTTTCCCTAGTAGTAAAAAGTAGAAGACAAAATGTAACTGACAGGTTTCCCTAGTAGTAAAAAGTAGTAGACAAAATGTAACTGACAGGTTTCCCTAGTAGTAAAAAGTAGAGGACAAAATGTAACTGACAGTTTTCACTAGTAGTAAAAAGTAGAAGACAAAATGTAACTGACAGTTTTCACTAGTAGTAAAAAGTAGAAGACAAAATGTAACTGCCTGACCGGTTTCACTCGTAGTAAAAAGTAGAAGACAAAATGTAACTGCCTGACCGGTTTCACTCGTAGTAAAAAGTAGAAGACAAAATGTAACTGCCTGACCGGTTTCACTAGTAGTAAAAAGTAGAAGACAAAATGTAACTGACAGTTTTCACTAGTAGTAAAAAGTAGAAGACAAAATGTAACTGACAGGTTTCCCTAGTAGTAAAAAGTAGAAGACAAAATGTAACTTAACTGACAGGTTTCACTAGTAGTAAAAAGTAGAAGAGAAAATGTAACTGACAGGTTTCCCTAGTAGTAAAAAGTAGAAGACAAAATGTAACTGACAGGTTTCCCTAGTAGTAAAAAGTAGTAGACAAAATGTAACTGACAGGTTTCCCTAGTAGTAAAAAGTAGTAGACAAAATGTAACTGACAGGTTTCCCTAGTAGTAAAAAGTAGTAGACAAAATGTAACTGACAGGTTTCACTAGTAGTAAAAAGTAGTAGACAAAATGTAACTGACAGTTTTCACTAGTAGTAAAAAGTAGAAGACAAAATGTAACTGACAGGTTTCACTAGTAGTAAAAAGTAGAAGACAAAATGTAACTGACAGGTTTCCCTAGTAGTAAAAAGTAGAAGACAAAATGTAACTGACAGTTTTCACTAGTAGTAAAAAGTAGAAGACAAAATGTAACTGACAGTTTTCACTAGTAGTAAAAAGTAGAAGACAAAATGTAACTGCCTGACCGGTTTCACTCGTAGTAAAAAGTAGAAGACAAAATGTAACTGCCTGACCGGTTTCACTCGTAGTAAAAAGTAGAAGACAAAATGTAACTGCCTGACCGGTTTCCCTAGTAGTAAAAAGTAGTAGACAAAATGTAACTGACAGGTTTCCCTAGTAGTAAAAAGTAGTAGACAAAATGTAACTGACAGGTTTCCCTAGTAGTAAACAGTAGAAGACAAAATGTAACTGACAGGTTTCACGAGTAGTAAAAAGTAGAGGACAAAATGTAACTGACAGGTTTCCCTAGTAGTAAAAAGTAGTAGACAAAAAGTAACTGACAGGTTTCCCTAGTCGTAAAAAAGTAGAAGAGAACATTTAACCTTCTTTGACAGGTTTCCCTAGTAGTAAAAAGTAGTAGACAAAATGTAACTGACAGGTTTCCCTAGTAGTAAAAAGTAGAAGACAAAATGTAACTGACAGGTTTCACTCGTAGTAAAAAGTAGAAGACAAAATGTAACTGACAGGTTTCCCTAGTAGTAAAAAGTAGAAGACAAAATGTAACTGACAGGTTTCCCTAGTAGTAAAAAGTAGAAGACAAAATGTAACTGACAGGTTTCCCTAGTAGTAAAAAGTAGAAGACAAAATGTAACTGCCTGACCGGTTTCACTCGTAGTAAAAAGTAGAAGACAAAATGTAACTGACAGGTTTCTTTAGTAGGAAAATGTATAAGACAAAATGTAACTGACAGTTTCTTTAGTAGTAAAAAGTAGAAGACAAAATGTAACTGACTGGTTTCCCTAGTAGTAAAAAGTAGAAGACAAAATTTAACCTTCTTTGACAGGTTTCACTAGTAGTAAAAAGTAGAAGACAAACCTTCTTTGATTTCCCTAGTAGTAAAAAGTAGAAGACAAAATGTAACTGACAGGTTTCCCTAGTAGTAAAAAGTAGTAGACAAAATGTAACTGACAGGTTTCCCTAGTAGTAAAAAGTAGTAGACAAAATGTAACTGACAGGTTTCCCTAGTAGTAAAAAGTAGTAGACAAAATGTAACTGACAGGTTTCACTAGTAGTAAAAAGTAGAAGACAAAATGTAACTGACAGGTTTCACTAGTAGTAAAAGTAGTAGACAAAATGTAACTGACAGGTTTCCCTAGTAGTAAAAAGTAGAAGACAAAATTTAACTTCTTTGACAGGTTTCCCTAGTAGTAAAAAGTAGTAGACAAAATGTAACTGACAGGTTTCCCTAGTAGTAAAAAGTAGAAGACAAAATGTAACTGACAGGTTTCCCTAGTAGTAAAAAGTAGAAGACAAAATGTAACTGACAGGTTTCCCTAGTAGTAAAAAGTAGAAGACAAAATGTAACTGCCTGACCGGTTTCACTCGTAGTAAAAAGTAGAAGACAAAATGTAACTGACAGGTTTCTTTAGTAGGAAAATGTATAAGACAAAATGTAACTGACAGGTTTCTTTAGTAGTAAAAAGTAGAAGACAAAATGTAACTGACAGGTTTCCCTAGTAGTAAAAAGTAAGAGAAAAATGTAACCTTCTTTGACAGGTTTCACTAGTAGTAAAAAGTAGAAGAGAACATTTAACCTTCTTTGACAGGTTTCCCTAGTAGTAAAAAGTAGAAGACAAAATGTAACTGACAGGTTTCCCTAGTAGTAAAAAGTAGTAGACAAAATGTAACTGACAGGTTTCCCTAGTAGTAAAAAGTAGAGGACAAAATGTAACTGACAGTTTTCACTAGTAGTAAAAAGTAGAAGACAAAATGTAACTGACAGTTTTCACTAGTAGTAAAAAGTAGAAGACAAAATGTAACTGCCTGACCGGTTTCACTCGTAGTAAAAAGTAGAAGACAAAATGTAACTGCCTGACCGGTTTCACTCGTAGTAAAAAGTAGAAGACAAAATGTAACTGACAGGTTTCACTAGTAGTAAAAAGTAGAAGACAAAATGTAACTGACAGTTTTCACTAGTAGTAAAAAGTAGAAGACAAAATGTAACTGACAGGTTTCCCTAGTAGTAAAAAGTAGAAGAGAACATTTAACCTTCTTTGACAGGTTTCCCTAGTAGTAAAAAGTAGAAGACAAAATGTAACTGACAGGTTTCACTAGTAGTAAAAAGTAGAAGAGAAAATGTAACTGACAGGTTTCCCTAGTAGTAAAAAGTAGAAGACAAAATGTAACTGACAGGTTTCCCTAGTAGTAAAAAGTAGTAGACAAAATGTAACTGACAGGTTTCCCTAGTAGTAAAAAGTAGTAGACAAAATGTAACTGACAGGTTTCCCTAGTAGTAAAAAGTAGTAGACAAAATGTAACTGACAGGTTTCACTAGTAGTAAAAAGTAGTAGACAAAATGTAACTGACAGTTTTCACTAGTAGTAAAAAGTAGAAGACAAAATGTAACTGACAGGTTTCACTAGTAGTAAAAAGTAGAAGACAAAATGTAACTGACAGGTTTCCCTAGTAGTAAAAAGTAGAAGACAAAATGTAACTGACAGTTTTCACTAGTAGTAAAAAGTAGAAGACAAAATGTAACTGACAGTTTTCACTAGTAGTAAAAAGTAGAAGACAAAATGTAACTGCCTGACCGGTTTCACTCGTAGTAAAAAGTAGAAGACAAAATGTAACTGCCTGACCGGTTTCACTCGTAGTAAAAAGTAGAAGACAAAATGTAACTGCCTGACCGGTTTCCCTAGTAGTAAAAAGTAGTAGACAAAATGTAACTGACAGGTTTCCCTAGTAGTAAAAAGTAGAAGACAAAATGTAACTGACAGGTTTCACTAGTAGTAAAAAGTAGAAGACAAAATGTAACTGACAGGTTTCCCTAGTAGTAAAAAGTAGAAGACAAAAAGTAACTGACAGGTTTCCCTAGTAGTAAAAAGTAGAAGACAAAATTTAACTTCTTTGACAGGTTTCCCTAGTAGTAAAAAGTAGTAGACAAAATGTAACTGACAGGTTTCCCTAGTAGTAAAAAGTAGAAGACAAAATGTAACTGACAGGTTTCACTAGTAGTAAAAAGTAGAAGACAAAATGTAACTGACAGGTTTCCCTAGTAGTAAAAAGTAGAAGACAAAATGTAACTGACAGGTTTCCCTAGTAGTAAAAAGTAGAAGACAAAATGTAACTGACAGGTTTCCCTAGTAGTAAAAAGTAGAAGACAAAATGTAACTGACAGGTTTCCCTAGTAGTAAAAAGTAGAAGAGAACATTTAACCTTCTTTGACAGGTTTCCCTAGTAGTAAAAAGTAGAAGACAAAATGTAACTTAACTGACAGGTTTCACTAGTAGTAAAAAGTAGAAGAGAAAATGTAACTGACAGGTTTCCCTAGTAGTAAAAAGTAGAAGACAAAATGTAACTGACAGGTTTCCCTAGTAGTAAAAAGTAGTAGACAAAATGTAACTGACAGGTTTCCCTAGTAGTAAAAAGTAGTAGACAAAATGTAACTGACAGGTTTCCCTAGTAGTAAAAAGTAGTAGACAAAATGTAACTGACAGTTTCACTAGTAGTAAAAAGTAGTAGACAAAATGTAACTGACAGTTTTCACTAGTAGTAAAAAGTAGAAGACAAAATGTAACTGACAGGTTTCACTAGTAGTAAAAAGTAGAAGACAAAATGTAACTGACAGGTTTCCCTAGTAGTAAAAAGTAGAAGACAAAATGTAACTGACAGGTTTCCCTAGTAGTAAAAAGTAGAAGACAAAATGTAACTGACAGGTTTCCCTAGTAGTAAAAAGTAGAAGAGAACATTTAACCTTCTTTGACAGGTTTCCCTAGTAGTAAAAAGTAGAAGACAAAATGTAACTGACAGGTTTCACTAGTAGTAAAAAGTAGAAGAGAAAATGTAACTGACAGGTTTCCCTAGTAGTAAAAAGTAGAAGACAAAATGTAACTGACAGGTTTCCCTAGTAGTAAAAAGTAGTAGACAAAATGTAACTGACAGGTTTCCCTAGTAGTAAAAAGTAGTAGACAAAATGTAACTGACAGGTTTCCCTAGTAGTAAAAAGTAGTAAAAAGTAGAAGACAAAAAAAGTAACTGAACTGACAGTTTTCACTAGTAGTAAAAAGTAGAAGACAAAATGTAACTGCCTGACCGGTTTCACTCGTAGTAAAAAGTAGAAGACAAAATGTAACTGACAGGTTTCACTAGTAGTAAAAAGTAGAAGACAAAATGTAACTGACAGTTTTCACTAGTAGTAAAAAGTAGAAGACAAAATGTAACTGACAGGTTTCCCTAGTAGTAAAAAGTAGAAGAGAACATTTAACCTTCTTTGACAGGTTTCCCTAGTAGTAAAAAGTAGAAGACAAAATGTAACTGACAGGTTTCACTAGTAGTAAAAAGTAGAAGAGAAAATGTAACTGACAGGTTTCCCTAGTAGTAAAAAGTAGAAGACAAAATGTAACTGACAGGTTTCCCTAGTAGTAAAAAGTAGTAGACAAAATGTAACTGACAGGTTTCCCTAGTAGTAAAAAGTAGTAGACAAAATGTAACTGACAGGTTTCCCTAGTAGTAAAAAGTAGTAGACAAAATGTAACTGACAGGTTTCACTAGTAGTAAAAAGTAGTAGACAAAATGTAACTGACAGTTTTCACTAGTAGTAAAAAGTAGAAGACAAAATGTAACTGACAGGTTTCACTAGTAGTAAAAAGTAGAAGACAAAATGTAACTGACAGGTTTCACCTAGTAGTAAAAAGTAGAAGACAAAATGTAACTGACAGTTTTCACTAGTAGTAAAAGTAGAAGACAAAATGTAACTGACAGTTTTCACTAGTAGTAAAAAGTAGAAGACAAAATGTAACTGCCTGACCGGTTTCACTCGTAGTAAAAAGTAGAAGACAAAATGTAACTGCCTGACCGGTTTCACTCGTAGTAAAAAGTAGAAGACAAAATGTAACTGCCTGACCGGTTTCCCTAGTAGTAAAAAGTAGTAGACAAAATGTAACTGACAGGTTTCCCCTAGTAGTAAAAAGTAGTAGACAAAATGTAACTGACAGGTTTCCCTAGTAGTAAAAGTAGAAGACAAAATGTAACTGACAGGTTTCAAGTAAAAAGTAGAAGACAAAATGTAACTGACAGGTTTCTAGTAGTAAAAAGGTTTCAGGTTTCCTAGTAGTAAAAAAGTAGAAGACAAAATTTAACTTCTTTGACAGGTTTCCCTAGTAGTAAAAAGTAGTAGACAAAATGTAACTGACAGGTTTCCCTAGTAGTAAAAAGTAGAAGACAAAATGTAACTGACAGGTTTCACTAGTAGTAAAAAGTAGAAGACAAAATGTAACTGACAGGTTTCCCTAGTAGTAAAAAGTAGAAGACAAAATGTAACTGACAGGTTTCCTAGTAGTAAAAAGTAGAAGACAAAATGTAACTGCCTGACCGGTTTCACTCGTAGTAAAAAGTCCCTAACTGTTTCTTTAGTAAAAAGTAGAAGACAAAATGTAACTGACAGGTTTCTTTAGTAGTAAAAAGTAGAAGACAAAATGTAACTGACAGGTTTCCCTAGTAGTAAAAAGTAGAGAAATTTAAAGGTTTCACTAGTAGTAAAAAGTAGAAGACAAAATTTAACTGACAGGTTTCCCTAGTAGTAAAAAGTAGAAGACAAAATGTAACTGACAGGTTTCCCTAGTAGTAAAAAGTAGTAGACAAAATGTAACTGACAGGTTTCCCTAGTAGTAAAAAGTAGAGGACAAAATGTAACTGACAGGTTTCACTAGTAGTAAAGAGTAGAAGACAAAATGTAACTGACAGGTTTCCCTAGTAGTAAAGAGTAGAAGACAAAATGTAACTGACAGGTTTCACTAGTAGTAAAAAGTAGAAGACAAAATGTAACTGACAGGTTTCCCTAGTAGTAAAAAGTAGAAGACAAAATGTAACTGACAGGTTTCCCTAGTAGTAAAAAGTAGAAGAGAACATTTAACCTTCTTTGACAGGTTGCCCTAGTAGTAAAAAGTAGAAGACAAAATGTAACTGACTGGTTTCCCTAGTAGTAAAAAGTAAAGACAAAATGTAACCTTCTTTGACAGGTTTCACTAGTAGTAAAAAGTAGAAGAGAACATTTAACCTTCTTTGACAGGTTTCCCTAGTAGTAAAAAGTAGAAGACAAAATGTAACTGACAGGTTTCCTAGTAGTAAAAAGTAGTAGACAAAATGTAACTGACAGTTTCCCTAGTAGTAAAAAGTAGAAGACAAAATGTAACTGACAGGTTTCACTTAGTAAAAAGTAGAAGACAAAATGTAACTGACAGGTTTCCCTAGTAAAAAAGTAGAAGACAAAATGTAACTGACAGGTTTCCTAGTAGTAAAAAGTAGAAGACAAAATGTAACTGCCTGACCGGTTTCACAAAGACAAAATGTAACTGCCTGACCGGTTTCCCTAGTAGTAAAAAGTAGTAGACAAAATGTAACTGACAGGTTTCCCTAGTAGTAAAAAGTAGTAGACAAAATGTTTCCCTAAAAAAGTAGAGACAAAATGTAACTGACAGGTTTCCCTAGTAGTAAAAAGTAGAAGACAAATGTAACTGACAGGTTTCACTAGTAGTAAAAAGTAGAAGACAAAATGTAACTGACAGGTTTCCTAGTAGTAAAAAGTAGAAGACAAAATGTAACTGCCTGACCGGTTTCACTAGTAGTAAAAAGTAGAAGACAAAATGTAACTGACAGGTTTCTTTAGTAGTAAAAAGTAGAAGACAAAATGTAACTGACAGGTTTCTTAGTAGTAAAAAGTAGAAGACAAAATGTAACTGACAGGTTTCCTAGTAGTAAAAAGACAAAAAGTAACTGACAGAAGAACATTTAACCTTCTTTGACAGGTTTCCCTAGTAGTAAAAAGTAGAAGACAAAATGTAACTGACAGGTTTCCCTAGTAGTAAAAAGTAGTAGACAAAATGTAACTGACAGGTTTCCCTAGTAGTAAAAAGTAGAGACAAAATGTAACTGACAGTTTTCACTAGTAGTAAAAAGTAGAAGACAAAATGTAACTGACAGTTTTCACTAGTAGTAAAAAGTAGAAGACAAAATGTAACTGCCTGACAGGTTTCACTAGTAGTAAAAAGTAGAAGACAAAATGTAACTGCCTGACCGGTTTCACTAGTAGTAAAAAGTAGAAGACAAAATGTAACTGACAGGTTTCACTAGTAGTAAAAAGTAGAAGACAAAATGTAACTGACAGTTTTCACTAGTAGTAAAAAGTAGAAGACAAAATGTAACTGACAGGTTTCCCTAGTAGTAAAAAGTAGAAGAGAACATTTAACCTTCTTTGACAGGTTTCCCTAGTAGTAAAAAGTAGAAGACAAAATGTAACTGACAGGTTTCACTAGTAGTAAAAAGTAGAAGAGAAAATGTAACTGACAGGTTTCCTAGTAGTAAAAAGTAGAAGACAAAATGTAACTGACAGGTTTCCTAGTAGTAAAAAGTAGAAGACAAAATGTAACTGACAGGTTTCACTAGTAGTAAAAAGTAGTAGACAAAATGTAACTGCCACCGGTTTCACTAGTAGTAAAAAGTAGAAGACAAAATGTAACTGCCTGACCGGTTTCACTAGTAGTAAAAAGTAGAAGACAAAATGTAACTGCCTGACCGTTTCCCTAGTAGTAAAAAGTAGAAGACAAAATGTAACTGACAGGTTTCACTAGTAGTAAAAAGTAGAAGACAAAATGTAACTGACAGGTTTCACTAGTAGTAAAAAAGTAGAAGACAAAATGTAACTGACAGGTTTCCCTAGTAGTAAAAAGTAGAAGACAAAATGTAACTGACAGGTTTCCCTAGTAGTAAAAAGTAGAAGACAAAATGTAACTGACAGGTTTCCCTAGTAGTAAAAAGTAGAAGACAAAATGTAACTGACAGGTTTCACTAGTAGTAAAAAGTAGAAGACAAAATGTAACTGACAGGTTTCCCTAGTAGTAAAAAGTAGAAGACAAAATGTAACTGACAGTTTTCACTAGTAGTAAAAAGTAGAAGACAAAATGTAACTGACAGTTTTCACTAGTAGTAAAAAGTAGAAGACAAAATGTAACTGCCTGACCGGTTTCACTCGTAGTAAAAAGTAGAAGACAAAATGTAACTGCCTGACCGGTTTCACTCGTAGTAAAAAGTAGAAGACAAAATGTAACTGCCTGACCGGTTTCACTCGTAGTAAAAAGTAGAAGACAAAATGTAACTGCCTGACCGGTTTCCCTAGTAGTAAAAAGTAGTAGACAAAATGTAACTGACAGGTTTCCCTAGTAGTAAAAAGTAGTAGACAAAATGTAACTGACAGGTTTCCCTAGTAGTAAAAAGTAGAAGACAAAATGTAACTGACAGGTTTCACGAGGTTGTAACTGACAGGTTTCCCTAGTAGTAAAAAGTAGAGACAAAATGTAACTGACAGGTTTCCCTAGTCGTAAAAAAGTAGAAGAGAACATTTAACCTTCTTTGACAGGTTTCCCTAGTAGTAAAAAGTAGTAGACAAAATGTAACTGACAGGTTTCCCTAGTAGTAAAAAGTAGAAGACAAAATGTAACTGACAGGTTTCACTCGTAGTAAAAAGTAGAAGACAAAATGTAACTGACAGGTTTCCCTAGTAGTAAAAAGTAGAAGACAAAATGTAACTGACAGGTTTCCCTAGTAGTAAAAAGTAGAAGACAAAATGTAACTGCCTGACCGGTTTCACTCGTAGTAAAAAAAGTAGAAGACAAAATGTAACTGACAGGTTTCTTTAGTAGTAAAAAGTATAAGACAAAATGTAACTGACAGGTTTCTTTAGTAGTAAAAAGTAGAAGACAAAATGTAACTGACTGGTTTCCCTAGTAGTAAAAAGTAGAGAGAAAATTTAACCTTCTTTGACAGGTTTCACTAGTAGTAAAAAGTAGAAGACAAATTTAACTTTCTTTGACAGGTTTCCCTAGTAGTAAAAGTAGAAGACAAAATGTAACTGACAGGTTTCCCTAGTAGTAAAAAGTAGTAGACAAAATGTAACTGACAGGTTTCCCTAGTAGTAAAAAGTAGAGGACAAAATGTAACTGACAGGTTTCACTAGTAGTAAAAGTAGAAGACAAAATGTAACTGACAGGTTTCCCTAGTAGTAAAAGTAGAAGACAAAATGTAACTGACAGGTTTCACTAGTAGTAAAAAGTAGAAGACAAAATGTAACTGACAGGTTTCCCTAGTAGTAAAAAGTAGAAGACAAAATGTAACTGACAGGTTTCCCTAGTAGTAAAAAGTAGAAGAGAACCTTCTTTGACAAGTAGTAAAAAGTAGAAGACAAAATGTAACTGACTGGTTTCCCTAGTAGTAAAAAGTAGAGACAAATTAATTTAACAGGTTTCACTAGTAGTAAAAAGTAGAAGAGAAAATTTAACCTGTTTGACAGGTTTCCCTAGTAGTAAAAAGTAGAAGACAAAATGTAACTGACAGGTTTCCCTAGTAGTAAAAAGTAGTAGACAAAATGTAACTGACAGGTTTCCCTAGTAGTAAAAAGTAGAGGACAAAATGTAACTGACAGGTTTCACTAGTAGTAAAAAGTAGAAGACAAAATGTAACTGACAGGTTTCCTAGTAGTAAAAAGTAGAAGACAAAATGTAACTGACAGGTTTCCCTAGTAGTAAAAGTAGAAGACAAAATGTAACTGCCTGACCGGTTTCACTCGTAGTAAAAAGTAGAAGACAAAATGTAACTGCCTGACCGGTTTCCCTAGTAGTAAAAGTAGTAGACAAAATGTAACTGACAGGTTTCCTAGTAGTAAAAAGTAGTAGACAAAATGTAACTGACAGGTTTCCCTAGTAGTAAAAAGTAGAAGACAAAATGTAACTGACAGGTTTCCCTAGTAGTAAAAAGTAGAAGACAAAATGTAACTGACAGGTTTCACTAGTAGTAAAAAGTAGAAGACAAAATGTAACTGACAGGTTTCCCTAGTAGTAAAAAGTAGAAGACAAAATGTAACTGACAGGTTTCAAAGTAAAAAGTAGAAGACAAAATGTAACTGACAGGTTTCTGTAGTAAAAAGTAGAAGACAAAATGTAACTGACAGGTTTCTTTAGTAGTAAAAAGTAGAAGACAAAATGTAACTGACAGGTTTCCCTAGTAGTAAAAAGTAGTAGACAAAAAGTAACTGACAGGTTTCACTAGTAAAAAAGTAGAAGACAAAATTTAACTGACAGGTTTCCTAGTAGTAAAAAGTAGAAGACAAAATGTAACTGACAGGTTTCCCTAGTAGTAAAAAGTAGTAGACAAAATGTAACTGACAGGTTTCCCTAGTAGTAAAAGTAGTAGACAAAATGTAACTGACAGTTTTCACTAGTAGTAAAAAGTAGAAGACAAAATGTAACTGACAGTTTTCACTAGTAGTAAAAAGTAGAAGACAAAATGTAACTGCCTGACCGGTTTCACTAGTAGTAAAAAGTAGAAGACAAAATGTAACTGCCTGAGGTTTCACTAGTAGTAAAAAGTAGAAGACAAAATGTAACTGACAGGTTTCACTAGTAGTAAAAAGTAGAAGACAAAATGTAACTGACAGTTTTCACTAGTAGTAAAAAGTAGAAGACAAAATGTAACTGACAGGTTTCCCTAGTAGTAAAAAGTAGAAGAGAACATTTAACCTTCTTTGACAGGTTTCCCTAGTAGTAAAAAGTAGAAGACAAAATGTAACTGACAGGTTTCACTAGTAGTAAAAAGTAGAAGAGAAAATGTAACTGACAGGTTTCCCTAGTAGTAAAAAGTAGAAGACAAAATGTAACTGACAGGTTTCACTAGTAGTAAAAAGTAGAAGACAAAATGTAACTGACAGTTTTCACTAGTAGTAAAAAGTAGAAGACAAAATGTAACTGACAGTTTTCACTAGTAGTAAAAAGTAGAAGACAAAATGTAACTGCCTGACCGGTTTCACTCGTAGTAAAAAGTAGAAGACAAAATGTAACTGCCTGAGGTTTCCCTAGTAGTAAAAAGTAGAAGACAAAATGTAACTGACAGGTTTCCTAGTAGTAAAAAGTAGAAGACAAAATGTAACTGACAGGTTTCACTAGTAGTAAAAAGTAGAAGACAAAATGTAACTGACAGGTTTCCCTAGTAGTAAAAAGTAGAAGACAAAATGTAACTGACAGGTTTCCCTAGTAGTAAAAAGTAGAAGACAAAATGTAACTGACAGGTTTCCCTAGTAGTAAAAAGTAGAAGACAAAATGTAACTGACAGGTTTCCCTAGTAGTAAAAAGTAGAAGACAAAATGTAACTGACAGGTTTCCCTAGTAGTAAAAAGTAGAAGACAAAATGTAACTGACAGTTTTCACTAGTAGTAAAAAGTAGAAGACAAAATGTAACTGACAGTTTTCACTAGTAGTAAAAAGTAGAAGACAAAATGTAACTGCCTGACCGGTTTCACTCGTAGTAAAAAGTAGAAGACAAAATGTAACTGCCTGACCGGTTTCACTCGTAGTAAAAAGTAGAAGACAAAATGTAACTGACAGGTTTCACTAGTAGTAAAAAGTAGAAGACAAAATGTAACTGACAGTTTTCACTAGTAGTAAAAAGTAGAAGACAAAATGTAACTGACAGGTTTCCCTAGTAGTAAAAAGTAGAAGAGAACATTTAACCTTCTTTGACAGGTTTCCCTAGTAGTAAAAAGTAGAAGACAAAATGTAACTGACAGGTTTCACTAGTAGTAAAAAGTAGAAGAGAAAATGTAACTGACAGGTTTCCCTAGTAGTAAAAAGTAGAAGACAAAATGTAACTGACAGGTTTCCTAGTAGTAAAAAGTAGTAGACAAAATGTAACTGACAGGTTTCCTAGTAGTAAAAAGTAGTAGACAAAATGTAACAGGTTTCCCTAGTAGTAAAAAGTAGTAGACAAAATGTAACTGACAGGTTTCCTAGTAGTAAAAAGTAGTAGACAAAATGTAACTGACAGGTTTCACTAGTAGTAAAAAGTAGAAGACAAAATGTAACTGACAGGTTTCACTAGTAGTAAAAAGTAGAAGACAAAATGTAACTGACAGGTTTCACTAGTAGTAAAAAGTAGAAGACAAAATGTAACTGACAGTTTTCACTAGTAGTAAAAAGTAGAAGACAAAATGTAACTGACAGGTTTCACTAGTAGTAAAAAGTAGAAGACAAAATGTAACTGACAGGTTTCACTAGTAAAAAGTAAAGACAAAATGTAGAAGACAAAAAAAGTGTAACTGACAGGTTTCCTAGTAGTAAAAAGTAGTAGACAAAATGTAACTGACAGGTTTCCCTAGTAGTAAAAAGTAGTAGACAAAATGTAACTGACAGGTTTCCCTAGTAGTAAACAGTAGAAGACAAAATGTAACTGACAGGTTTCACGAGTAGTAAAAAGTAGAGGACAAAATGTAACTGACAGGTTTCCCTAGTAGTAAAAAGTAGTAGACAAAAGTAACTGACAGGTTTCCCTAACATTTAACCTTCTTTGACAGGTTTCCCTAGTAGTAAAAAGTAGTAGACAAAATGTAACTGACAGGTTTCCCTAGTAGTAAAAAGTAGAAGACAAAATGTAACTGACAGGTTTCACTCGTAGTAAAAAGTAGAAGACAAAATGTAACTGACAGGTTTCCCTAGTAGTAAAAAGTAGAAGACAAAATGTAACTGACAGGTTTCCCTAGTAGTAAAAAGTAGAAGACAAAATGTAACTGACAGGTTTCCCTAGTAGTAAAAAGTAGAAGACAAAATGTAACTGACAGGTTTCACTAGTAGTAAAAAGTAGAAGACAAAATGTAACTGACAGGTTTCCTAGTAGTAAAAAGTAGAAGACAAAATGTAACTGTAGTAAAAAGTAGAAGACAAAATGTACTGACAGGTTTCACTAGTAGTAAAAAGTAGAAGACAAAATGTAACTGACAGGTTTCACTTAGTAAAAAGTAGGAAAAATGTAGAAGACAAAATGTAACTGACAGGTTTCTTTAGTAGTAAAAAGTAGAAGACAAAATGTAACTGACAGGTTTCACTAGTAGTAAAAAGTAGAAGACAAAATGTAACTGACAGGTTTCACTAGTAGTAAAAAGTAGAAGACAAAATGTAACTGACAGGTTTCCCTAGTAGTAAAAAGTAGAAGACAAAATGTAACTGACAGGTTTCCCTAGTAGTAAAAAGTAGAAGACAAAATGTAACTGACAGGTTTCCCTAGTAGTAAAAAGTAGTAGACAAAATGTAACTGACAGGTTTCCCTAGTAGTAAAAAGTAGAGGACAAAATGTAACTGACAGTTTTCACTAGTAGTAAAAAGTAGAAGACAAAATGTAACTGACAGTTTTCACTAGTAGTAAAAAGTAGAAGACAAAATGTAACTGCCTGACCGGTTTCACTCGTAGTAAAAAGTAGAAGACAAAATGTAACTGCCTGACCGGTTTCACTCGTAGTAAAAAGTAGAAGACAAAATGTAACTGACAGGTTTCACTAGTAGTAAAAAGTAGAAGACAAAATGTAACTGACAGTTTTCACTAGTAGTAAAAAGTAGAAGACAAAATGTAACTGACAGGTTTCCCTAGTAGTAAAAAGTAGAAGAGAACATTTAACCTTCTTTGACAGGTTTCCCTAGTAGTAAAAAGTAGAAGACAAAATGTAACTGACAGGTTTCACTAGTAGTAAAAAGTAGAAGAGAAAATGTAACTGACAGGTTTCCCTAGTAGTAAAAAGTAGAAGACAAAATGTAACTGACAGGTTTCCCTAGTAGTAAAAAGTAGTAGACAAAATGTAACTGACAGGTTTCCCTAGTAGTAAAAAGTAGTAGACAAAATGTAACTGACAGGTTTCCCTAGTAGTAAAAAGTAGTAGAAAAATGTAACTGACAGGTTTCAGACAAAAAGTAGTAGACAAAATGTAACTGACAGTTTTCACTAGTAGTAAAAAGTAGAAGACAAAATGTAACTGACAGGTTTCACTAGTAGTAAAAAGTAGAAGACAAAATGTAACTGACAGGTTTCCCTAGTAGTAAAAAGTAGAAGACAAAATGTAACTGACAGGTTTCACTAGTAGTAAAAAGTAGAAGACAAAATGTAACTGACAGTTTTCACTAGTAGTAAAAAGTAGAAGACAAAATGTAACTGCCTGACCGAAGACAAAATGTAACTGCCTTTCACTCGTAGTAAAAAGTAGAAGACAAAATGTAACTTTCCCTAGTAGTAAAAAGTGACAGGTTTCCCTAGTAGTAAAAAGTAGTAGACAAAATGTAACTGACAGGTTTCCCTAGTAGTAAAAAGTAGTAGACAAAATGTAACTGACAGGTTTCCCTAGTAGTAAAAAGTAGAAGACAAAATGTAACTGACAGGTTTCCCTAGTAGTAAAAAGTAGAAGACAAAAAGTAACTGACAGGTTTCCCTAGTCGTAAAAAAGTAGAAGAGAACATTTAACCTTCTTTGACAGGTTTCCCTAGTAGTAAAAAGTAGAAGACAAAATGTAACTGACAGGTTTCCCTAGTAGTAAAAAGTAGAAGACAAAATGTAACTGACAGGTTTCACTAGTAGTAAAAAGTAGAAGACAAAATGTAACTGACAGGTTTCCCTAGTAGTAAAAAGTAGAAGACAAAATGTAACTGACAGGTTTCCCTAGTAGTAAAAAGTAGAAGACAAAATGTAACTGACAGGTTTCCCTAGTAGTAAAAAGTAGAAGACAAAATGTAACTGCCTGACCGGTTTCACTCGTAGTAAAAAGTAGAAGACAAAATGTAACTGACAGGTTTCTTTAGTAGGAAAATGTATAAGACAAAATGTAACTGACAGGTTTCTTTAGTAGTAAAAAGTAGAAGACAAAATGTAACTGACAGTTTTCACTAGTAGTAAAAAGTAGAAGACAAAATGTAACTGACAGGTTTCCCTAGTAGTAAAAAGTAGAAGAGAACATTTAACCTTCTTTGACAGGTTTCCCTAGTAGTAAAAAGTAGAAGACAAAATGTAACTGACAGGTTTCCCTAGTAGTAAAAAGTAGTAGACAAAATGTAACTGACAGGTTTCCCTAGTAGTAAAAAGTAGAGGACAAAATGTAACTGACAGGTTTCCCTAGTAGTAAAAAGTAGTAGACAAAATGTTTTTCACTAGTAGTAAAAAGTAGAAGACAAAATGTAACTGACAGTTTTCACTAGTAGTAAAAAGTAGAAGACAAAATGTAACTGACAGGTTTCACTGTAGTAAAAAGTAGAAGACAAAATGTAACGACAGTTTCACTCGTAGTAAAAAGTAGAAGACAAATGTAACTGCCTGACAGGTTTCACTAGTAGTAAAAAGTAGAAGACAAATGTAACTGACAGGTTTCCCTAGTAGTAAAAAGTAGAAGACAAAATGTAACTGACAGTTTCACTAGTAGTAAAAAGTAGAAGACAAAATGTAACTGACAGGTTTCCCTAGTAGTAAAAAGTAGAAGAGAACATTTAACCTTCTTTGACAGGTTTCCCTAGTAGTAAAAAGTAGAAGACAAAATGTAACTGACAGGTTTCCTAGTAGTAAAAAGTAGAAGACAAAATGTAACTGACAGGTTTCACTCGTAGTAAAAAGTAGAAGACAAAATGTAACTGACAGGTTTCCCTAGTAGTAAAAAGTAGAAGACAAAATGTAACTGACAGGTTTCCCTAGTAGTAAAAAGTAAAAAAAATGTAACTGAAGACAAAATGTAACTGACAGGTTTCCTAGTAGTAAAAAAAAAGTAGTAGACAAAATGTAACTGACAGGTTTCACTAGTAGTAAAAAGTAGAAGACAAAATGTAACTGACAGGTTTCACTAGTAGTAAAAAGTAGAAGACAAAATGTAACTGACAGGTTTCACTAGTAGTAAAAAGTAGAAGACAAAATGTAACTGCTGACAGGTTTTCACTAGTAGTAAAAAGTAGAAGACAAAATGTAACTGCCTGACCGGTTTCACTAGTAGTAAAAAGTAGAAGACAAAATGTAACTGCCTGACCGGTTTCACTCGTTAAAAAGTAGAAGACAAAATGTAACTGACAGGTTTCACTAGTAGTAAAAAAGTAGAAGACAAAATGTAACTGACAGGTTTCACTAGTAGTAAAAAGTAGAAGACAAAATGTAACTGACAGGTTTCCCTAGTAGTAAAAAGTAGAAGACAAAATGTAACTGACAGGTTTCCCTAGTAGTAAAAAGTAGAAGACAAAATGTAACTGACAGGTTTCACTAGTAGTAAAAAGTAAAAAAATGTAACTGACAGGTTTCAAGAAAAAGACAAAATGTAACTGCCTGACCGGTTTCACTCGTAGTAAAAAGTAGAAGACAAAATGTAACTGCCTGACCGGTTTCACTAGTAGTAAAAAGTAGAAGACAAAATGTAACTGACAGGTTTCACTAGTAGTAAAAAGTAGAAGACAAAATGTAACTGACAGTTTTCACTAGTAGTAAAAAGTAGAAGACAAAATGTAACTGACAGGTTTCCCTAGTAGTAAAAAGTAGAAGAGAACATTTAACCTTCTTTGACAGGTTTCCCTAGTAGTAAAAAGTAGAAGACAAAATGTAACTGACAGGTTTCAGTAGTAAAAAGTAGAAGAGAAAATGTAACTGACAGGTTTCCCTAGTAGTAAAAAGTAGAAGACAAAATGTAACTGACAGGTTTCCCTAGTAGTAAAAAGTAGAAGACAAAATGTAACTGACAGGTTTCCCTAGTAGTAAAAAGTAGTAGACAAAATGTAACTGACAGGTTTCCCTAGTAGTAAAAAGTAGTAGACAAAATGTAACTGACAGGTTTCACTAGTAGTAAAAAGTAGTAGACAAAATGTAACTGACAGTTTTCACTAGTAGTAAAAAGTAGAAGACAAAATGTAACTGACAGGTTTCACTAGTAGTAAAAAGTAGAAGACAAAATGTAACTGACAGGTTTCCCTAGTAGTAAAAAGTAGAAGACAAAATGTAACTGACAGTTTTCACTAGTAGTAAAAAGTAGAAGACAAAATGTAACTGACAGTTTTCACTAGTAGTAAAAAGTAGAAGACAAAATGTAACTGCCTGAAAGTAAAAAGTAGAAGACAAAATGTAACTGCCTGACCGACAGTTTCACTAGTAGTAAAAAGTAGAAGACAAAATGTAACTGACAGGTTTCCCTAGTAGTAAAAAGTAGTAGACAAAATGTAACTGACAGGTTTCCCTAGTAGTAAAAAGTAGTAGACAAAATGTAACTGACAGGTTTCCCTAGTAGTAAACAGTAAAGACAAAATGTAGAAGAGAACATTTAACCTTAGAAGACAAAATGTAACTGACAGGTTTCCCTAGTAGTAAAAAGTAGTAGACAAAAAGTAACTGACAGGTTTCCCTAGTCGTAAAAAAGTAGAAGAGAACATTTAACCTTCTTTGACAGGTTTCCCTAGTAGTAAAAAGTAGTAGACAAAATGTAACTGACAGGTTTCCCTAGTAGTAAAAAGTAGAAGACAAAATGTAACTGACAGGTTTCACTAGTAGTAAAAAGTAGAAGACAAAATGTAACTGACAGGTTTCCCTAGTAGTAAAAAGTAGAAGACAAAATGTAACTGACAGGTTTCCCTAGTAGTAAAAAGTAGAAGACAAAATGTAACTGACAGGTTTCCCTAGTAGTAAAAAGTAGAAGACAAAATGTAACTGCCTGACCGGTTTCACTCGTAGTAAAAAGTAGAAGACAAAATGTAACTGACAGGTTTCTTTAGTAGGAAAATGTATAAGACAAAATGTAACTGACAGGTTTCTTTAGTAGTAAAAAGTAGAAGACAAAATGTAACTGACTGGTTTCCCTAGTAGTAAAAAGTAAGAGAAATTTAATTTAACCTTCTTTGACAGGTTTCACTAGTCGTAAAAAAGTAGAAGAGAACATTTAACCTTCTTTGACAGGTTTCCCTAGTAGTAAAAAGTAGAAGACAAAATGTAACTGACAGGTTTCCCTAGTAGTAAAAAGTAGTAGACAAAATGTAACTGACAGGTTTCCCTAGTAGTAAAAAGTAGAGGACAAAATGTAACTGACAGGTTTCCCTAGTAGTAAAAAGTAGTAGACAAAATGTAACTGACAGGTTTCACTAGTAGTAAAAAGTAGAAGACAAAATGTAACTGACAGGTTTCCCTAGTAGTAAAAAGTAGAAGACAAAATGTAACTGACAGGTTTCACTAGTAGTAAAAAGTAAGAGAAATTTAATTTAACCTTCTTTGACAGGTTTCACTAGTCGTAAAAAAGTAGAAGAGAACATTTAACCTTGTTTGACAGGTTTCCCTAGTAGTAAAAAGTAGAAGACAAAATGTAACTGACAGGTTTTACTTGTAGTAAAAAGGAGAAGAGAACATTTCACTTTCTTTGACAGGTTTCCCTACTTACATCGATTCTGAAATCCTCGAGACGCTTAAACTTGCTCAAGCACTCCTGCAACTTGGGGTCGATCCCCATGTTCTTGTTTTTGGAGTATTTAAGAAATGCCCAAAACTTCTCAAGTCCATACAGCTGGCCTGTGGGAGATGGGGACACAGATACAGGCAGGTGTTAGGGAGAAGTCTAAGCCGAGGTCCCAAATGGCACCCTATTCCCTATATAAGGCTCTGGTCAAAAGTAGTGCACTATATGGGGAATATGGTTCCATTTGGTACACAGAATGTACTCATTGTGGAGGAACAGTAGTAACCAAATCGAGAGTTATCACGCTGTGTGAATGTGTTGAGGTTCCCTAGGTGATGCATCTCACCAGCTTCGTAATCTTTCATGGTCTCCTCCTGGAAGTCATTGAAAATGTTTGGCCTGAATTTCCTTTCCAGTCCGTAGCTGTAGTACCTGAACAGGCACTCCAAACCGTACCTGCAATACAGACAACAGGTATTAATCAGCTGTGTGTGGTGATCGACTAAACAAACACCAATTTACTAACACTAGTAGTGGTACTGGAATTTTCTATTCACCCACCCTGACTTGTCTAGCTTTTATTTTGGTGATTGTTAGTTCTTAAAGATGATAAACTATGCAAAAAAAGAAACATCCATTTTCAGGACCATGTCTTTCAAAGACATTTTGTAAAAATCCAAATAACTTCAGATCTTCATTGTAAATGGTTTGAATGCCATTTCCCATGCTTGTTCAATGAACCATAAACAATTAATGAATATGCACCTGTGGAACGGTCGTTAAGACACTAACAGCTTACAGACGGTAGGCAATTAAGGTCACAGTTATGAAAACATAGGACACTAAAGAGGCCTTTCTACTGACTGAGAAACACCAAAAGAAAGATGCCCAGGGTCTCGGCTCATCTGCGTGAACAGCTGTTTTTAGGCATGCTGAAAGGAGGCATGAGGACTGCAGATGTGGCCAGGTCAATAAATTACAATGTTGGTACTGTGAGAAGCCTAAGACAGCACTACAGGGAGACAGGACGGACAGCTGATTGTCTTCGCAGTGGCAAACCACGTGTAACAACACCTGCACAGGATCGGTACATCCGAACATCACACCTGCGGGACAGGTACAGGATGGCAACAACTGCCCGAGTTACACCAGGAACACACAATCCCTCCATCAGTGCTCAGACTGTCCGCAATAGGCTGAGAGAGGCTGGACTGAGGGCTTGTAAGCCTGTTTTAAGGCAGGTCCTCACCAGACATCACCGGCAACAATGTTGCCTATGGGCACAAACCCACAGTCGCTGGACCAGACAGGACTGGAAAAAAGTGCTCTTCACTGATTAGTCACAGTTTTGTCTCACCAGAGGTGATGGTCAGATTCGCATTAATCGTCAAAGGAATGAGGACTGTACTCTGGAGCGGGATCGATTTGGAGGTGGAGGGTCCATCATGGTCTGGGGCGTTATGACACAGTATCATCGGACTGAGTTTGTTGTCATTGCAGGCAATCTCAACGCTCTGCGTTACAGGGAAGACATCCTCCTCCCTCATGTGGTACCCTTCCTGCAGCATGACAATGCCACCAGCCATACTGCTCGTTCTGTGTGTGACTTAATGCAAGACAGGAATGTCAGTGTTCTGCCATGGCCAGCGAAGAGCCCAGATCTCAATCCAATTGAGCACGTCTAAGACCTGTAGAATCGGAGGGTGAGGGCTAGGGCCATTCCCCCAGAAATGTCCGGGAACTTGCAGGTGCCTTGGTGGAAGAGTGGGGTAACATCTCACAGCAAGACCTGGTAAATCTGGTGCAGTCCATGAGGAGAAGATGCACTGCATTACCCAATGCAGCTTGTGGCCACACCAGATACTGACTGGTACTTTTGATTTTGACCTCCCCTTTGTTCAAGGACACATTATTCAATTTCTGTTTGTCACATGTCTGTGGAACTTGTTCAGTTCATGTCTCAGTTGTTTTATCTTATGTTCATACAAATATTTAATGAAAATAAACGCAGTTGACAGTGAGAAGACGTTTCTTGTTTTGCTGAGTTTATGAAAAAAATACACTGAACAAAAATATAAATGCACCGATTTGACTGAGTTACAATTAAATAAGGAAATCAGTCAATTGAAATACATTCATTAGGCCCTAACCTATGAATTTCACATGACTAGGAATACAGATATGCATCTGTTGGTCACAGATAACTTAAAAAATGGGGGCATGGATAAAAAATGTAAAAAGTCAGAATCTGGTGTGACCACCATTTGCCTAATGCAGCTTAACACATCTCCTTCGCATAGAGTTGATGAGGCTGTTGATTGTGGCCTGTGGAATGTTGTCCCACTCCTCTTCAATGGCTGTGCAAAGTTGCTGGATATTGTCGGGAACCTGAACACGCTGTCGTACATGTCAATCCAGAGCATTCCAAACATGCTCAATGGGTGATCTTGTCAAGGTATCTCTGTGCATTAAAATTGCCATCAATAAAATGTCATTGTTTTCATCTGCCCATACCATAACCCCACCACCACCACCGTTGACATCAGGAAGCTGCTCACCCACACGACGCCATACACACTGCCTGCCGGTAGAGTTGAAACCGGGATTCATCTGGGAAGAGTACACTTCTCCAGCGAGCCAGTGGCCATCGAAGGTGAGCATTTTTCTACTGAAGTCGGTTATGACGGCAAACTGCAGTCTGATCAAGACCCCGGTGAGGATGACGAGCACACAGATAAGCTTCTGATAGTTTGTGCAGAAATTCTTTGGTTGTGCAAGCCCACAGTTTCCTCAGCTGTCTGGGTGGTTGGTCTCAGACGATCCTGCAGGTGAAGAAGCCAGGTGTGGAGGTCCTGGGCTGGCGTGGTTACACATGGTCTGCAGTCGTGAGGCCGGTTGGACGTACTGACAAATTCTCAAAAACATTGGAGGTGGCTTATAGTAGAGAAATGAACATTAAAGTCTCCGGCAACAGCTATGATGAACATTCCTGCAGTCAGCATGCCAATAGCACACTCCCTCAAAACTTGAGACATCTATGGCAATGTGTTGTGTGACAAAACTGCACATTTTAGAGTGACCTTTTGTTTTATTGATCATGCTGTTAAAATAATCTTTTCAATATGCCACACCTTTCAGGTGGATGGATTATCTTGGCAAAGGAGAAACACTCACTAAACAGGAACATTTGAGAGAAATAATATTTTTGTGCATATGGAAAATGTCTGGGATCTGTTTATTTCAGCTCATGAAACATGGGACCAACACTTTATACATGTTGCCTTTATATTGTAGTTCAGTAGGTCCATTAACTTTTCTACATACTTTATATCTGGTTTTACACAAAGTTTTTCTTTTCTTTCTGAAAAATAATTGTGTACACTGTTTAGACTTAGACGGCCCCAAAAAAACGCTTAGGCGGACCACCCAAGAATTTAATTGGCAGAAAATGCCCTGTGCTTGATTGAGTCAGGTGTGTTAGAGCAGGGCTGGAACAAGTGTCTGCCCCTGTTGCCTCCCCTTCCCAAACACAATTTTAGGCCCAAATAATTTTACAGGTCAAGAGCCTTCACACATTGCACTCTCCTTGCCCAACATGCAATTTTAGGCTCTTTACAATCAGATTGTAGATTGGTAAGTATTAAGCAAAGAATGAAATGAAGCATTACCTGTATCCCTCCTTGCCATCCTCCACCACCAGCTGCTTGAACTCCTCATACATCTTCCTGTTGAAGTGATCCCTCAGGAAGAACGACCAGAAACGGAACAGCGTGTTCATCTCCTGGGATTGGCCGATGCCCAACCGCTTGCGTTCTGTGATTAGTGGGGTGGAGGGGTTAAAGGTCAGTCAGACACTGTATCTGTGTCCCAAATGCCACCCTATTCCCTATAATTTCAAAAGTAGTGCACTATGTAGGCCATTTGACCATTTGGGATGCAGCCTGTGTGACAAAGCAAGCAACAGCTATTGTTTCTATGTGCAGTGTTCCTAACTATTTACACACAAGTATAATGTGTTACTTTCTAGTCTCTGAACGGGAGATCGTGTCTGCGTGTGAACGGGCGATCGTGTCTGCGTGTGAACGGGCGATCGCGTCTGCGTGTGAACGGGCGATCGTGTCTGCGTGTGAACGGGCGATCGTGTCTGCGTGTGAACGGGCGATCGTGTCTGCGTGTGATCTTTGTTTGGGGAAAGAATATGGGTAGCTGTGCGTACCGTTTAGGCAGCGTCGACGGTACTTGTGATAAACGTGTTGCGTGAAGCCGTTCTCCTTGAGCAGCTCGTGGGAGGGGTGCTGGAAATTGGGGAGCGACTGGGGGGTACAGCCAATTCCCCCCAATACAGGTGTACCCTCTGAGGGGCTGGCGTTGGAGCTGGAGAGAGAGGGAAGAGGAGTGATTAAAAGTACATACAAACACCACCGACAAATTAAACCTGTATGAAATGGGTATAAGTAAACAATTCCCAAACTCTGTCTTGGGGACCCCAAGGTGTGCACATTTTGTTTTTTGCCCCAGTACTACACAGCAGATTCAGATAACCAACTCATCATTGGGATCTGATTGTTTGAGTCAGCTGTGTAGTGCTGGGGGCAAGAAGAAAACATGCACCCCTTGGGGTCTCCAGGACAGAGTTTGGGAAACGCTGGTATAAGTACATGTACCAATGTGTAAGTGATAAACAATTCTGTACGACCTCAACCATTCTTATAGCATTGAAATGTTCTAAAGAAGACATAACAAAAAGACTTCTGTAGCAATATGAACAAGTGCAAACGTTAGCAACAGGAGATGAGGGGACTTGACTCACCTGACGGAGGCGGTGCGAGATCGGTGCTCCCGCGAGTCCATCACCCAGCCAACGTGGCACTCCATGGGGGGGTTGGAGCTGTGCCTGGTCTTCCTTTTCCTGGGGGTCTAAAGACAGGGGGGTTAGAGAGAGGACAGTTAACCAAACAGTACCCACAGCAGTCAAGATGCCCAGACCCAAATCCACCCCTAGTCGGAGGTTTCAGATGTAAATGAAAGACACTTCACAAATGAAATGTATAAATAGAGGAGCAGTGTGTCGCCTCACAGATGTCGGAATCATAACCAATAGACAACTGAACCCTGGTAGATCTACGGGATGTGGGTAAGTCTAAGCAAAATGTCAGACACAAAATTGTTACCTTGGCGTCGACGGGCCGGCTCTCCTTCACAACAGGGTAGAAACGGGGCGTCATGGCGGGGTCCTTCCGGTGCGGGGTGCGAGGCGTGCGAGGTGTCCGGGCACTGCGGTAGTTGGGCGAGTCAGGTACAGTAGTCGGGAGGGAGCGTGCTATTGTGGAAGGCTCAGGGGCACCGAACAGTTTGTTCGCCAAGGCGTCTACGGGAACTGAGAGATGAGTCACGTGTTCATATGGGTCATTTCTGGATCACAGCTTCCATTTCAATATGCACATGAATAAGACTTACGTGGAGGTATTCCTATAACTTGTCGGTGTTGTAAAGCCATAGAAACATTCCCACTGTATTATTCTGCTCTCTATATCTGGTGTTATTTCCCAATGTTGGTTCAGTAGAGTGGTTGTGTTTGGCATGTGATTAAGCCATAGCTGTGGGACCCCCCCGTCTTAGTAAGAGGTCTTTCTAGGGAGTTTTTCCTAGCCACCGTGCTTTTACACCTGCATTGTTTGCTGTTTGGGGTTTTAGGCTGGGTTTCTGTACAGCACTTTGAGATATCAGCTGATGTACGAAGGGCTATATAAATAAATTTGATTTGGTCTGCGTCTCATCCGTTCATGTGTCTGTGGTACTCACTCTGCTGGGGCTTTGGGGGTCCAGGGGGCACCTCCTGGTTGGGGTCGACGGGGGGTTCTGGGGTCAGGCAGTCAAACTCCTCTCGGCTGATCAGGTGAACCTTTTTGAAGTTCTCCACCTCTTGCTGCAGAGACATGACAGGGAGGCTCAGTGAAACAGTGGTGGTGAACTCAATGGGTCGTTTCAGGGAGGCAGATCTAGTCCTAGAATAAAAAGCATGTACAATGGAGATTTTCCATTGAAAGTGCTTCTTTGTAAAAAGGTCTTCACGGGTCCTGGTTGACCCGATATCCCCGAGACCCAAACGAAATTCTAACTTGTCCCTCGAGACAGAGTCCTGTTTGATTGTCACTACAGCTGATAGAATTTCGGTTGTGGTCGGGTCCACTCAGGTCTAACTCCATTTAGATCCAGAGAAATCTACTTAATCCAGGACTAGCCTTTATTTGTGTCCGATAAATCGGCCCAATATCAAATCAGACCAGGTGATGAACATTCAAAAGCAAAACATTTGATCATGTGATCATTTTTTCACCACCTCATTGCATGTCCAAAAACATTTTTTTCTTCAAGAGTCAAACAAAAGATGGGGGGGGATTAGGAAATAGGCTGTAATCAACAATGATCTGTGGAGCATAATGTACCTTCTTCAAAGTTTGGCAACGGTCAGACACGCACCAACATGGCATGGTGACCAAGAATATTACTAGGCTATGGTATAAAAATAGCAACAAAATTATAGGAACTAAACTAGAACTTGACTTCTACACACACTGAGCTTTTGTTGCAAATGGCACCCTATTGCCTATATAGTGTATTACTTTTGAACAGGACCTCTACATTTCTGGTAGTGCGGTAAATAGGATGCCATTTTGGGTGCAACCTAGGAAACAAGACTTACTTTTCAAGCGCCAGCCATCTCTGACCAAGTTACCTGTGAAGACATCTGAAGAGCCATTTGTCCTGAAACCCACTCCACAGAGCCCTTAGTCAGGCATAGGCAGCCCAGGTAGGGTTTATTTATTAACACACCACTGGATGGGTGGGCACGTGAACGGCACAAAGTGCCCTGCCACAATGAGAGCAGGGACAAAAACAGCCCACTTAAGTTATATCAGTGATACGCGGTTGATCATAACCGATTGGTTTATTATTGTTTATTTGTTTGTTTTTTTATCTCCGAATGGTGACTGTCACAACAAGAGTGTATTTTGTTTAAATGGTTTCTGGTCCTGGTGGAAACTAGGCACATGCCTCATTTAACTAGAGAATCTGGAATTACTTAGGCTGTCCCCAAATAGTTAGTTACTACCTATTGAAAATTCTGATATCCATCCTCACAGTCCTCAAATGAATGCACCTATTCTAGATAAGAGTGCTTGCTACCTGACTACAGAGTTAAAGTGAAAGGGACTGACCTTGATGGTGGCGTACTCGGGTTCGTAGTTGTCATCCCACAGATCTGCTTCGTAGTAGTACAGGCCGTCGTTGATCACCTTCACCAGCTCATTGGTCAGCTTGGAGCGCGACGTGTGGTGGCCCGTGCGGTCACCCCCTGGGTGCTTGCGCAGGTAGGGCGGCGTCTGTGTCACAATGAGGATCTTGTTGACGTCATTGTCGGCGATCTCGCAGTCCGAGTCCTCATCGGACCAGTCGGTAAATGTGTTCCTGCGGCCATCCATCTGCTCCATCTCCTCGTCAAACATGAAGTCCAGCTCCTCGGGCTCATCCTTGGCTGAGGCGTTGGAGGGGACGAGGCTGAGGCCTGCCTTGGGCACCGGGGAGAGAGCGTCTTCCTTCTGCTGCAACGAAGGGGTCTACCATCAGTCAACGTCCATGGGAGGAGGCGTGGATGGATGGATGGGTGCCAAGGTGGAGACAAGGAAGTAGAGAAAGGGCAATGTAGAGGTATGGAGCAGGCAGACCGTCATACTGTATACAGGCAGGGACACCATGAAGAGGGTGCTGGTGAACAGATGAATAGATAACACCACAGGCAGGAGGAATGGACTGGTGATGAACAGTAACATATTGAACATAACCCAAATGGCAACCTATTCCATATGTAGTGCACTACTTTGAACAAGCGCTTTGGTCTATGCCTACTACCTGGCAGAATTAGATCATGATTACTTGCATCAATCCAGTGGCGAATTGTTTAGCAAACTCTGCAATCGCATGTGCACTACAAAAACACCCTAATCAAACAAATCCCTGGCTGGTGAGCACTTGAATTAAAGGGTATCTACACCAAAAAATAAACATTTCTTAAGATTTTTCCCAGACCTCAAAAGCGGTCACCTGAAGAGGTGTACATTGCTGTGGACTTTAAGCTGCACTATTCAGAAATTGCTCTGCCATTTTCTGGTCGCAAAAATTATAATAGATAGACAAATTTCAGACTACAATTTTTATATTGTAGACACTCATAGTACCATCTACACTACTGTGAAAGATATTTTCCATAACCAAAAATATTGTATTTTCAGCTTTTTGAAGCTGGTGTACAAACCGAAAGTAAAAGACACAAAAACAAAACTTAACGGGAAGCATAGAAATAGCGCACATAAAACTGCTTCATAGACTCGTTTTCAATGAGAATGACAGATCTATAACACACCTTTCCATGTGAATTTGATAATGTCATCAAAAACTTACATATTACAGTTTTAAAACATTACATTTAGTTGTTTTGGTTCAACTATCCCCGATTCAATGGAATTACAACCCTCTGCATGCAAGGTGCATTCTTCCATCACATGTACAGCTGATTCTCAAGATCTTGCACACTAATGAGATGCTATTGAGCTGACACTACTACACTGCCTGAACCAAGGACTCCACGCTTTCTGGTAAGTTTTGACTACAATACTGGGTGGGGTGAATATATTATATGATTTTTTTTTGTTAACTAGTAAATAGTAGCCTACAGCAAAGTGTGTATAAATCATTTCTAACAATTTCTGTGAGTTAGTTTTTACTACCATGTGGGTTATAGCTTGCTTGAGCCTGCTAACTGAGGAGTGTTAATTCACCTGTTCCAATACATGTTTCATTTTAAAACTGTTATCTTACAAAGGAGTTGTTTAATCTAGCTGCTTAACTATTTATCTGTACATGGAATTGTATTATTTTTTTTACTCACTTTTTAAAATAATCTTTACAGGAAAATGCCACAGGCACTATCTGATGTGTGGAGACATTTCACTGCAGCTAATGTAGAAGGAAAAGCTGTGTACATTTGCAAATACTGTGCCAAATCATATGTGAGGAATGCAATAAAGATGCAGAATCATCTGGCCAAGTGCATAAAGTTCCCTCAGCGCTCACAACAACCCCTGACAAGTCCCTCTACTTCTATTCGAGGTGTAAATGATGAATCAGACACCTTATCAATAGCAACAGCTCATGGTCCTCCTGGAATCAAAAGTTTTTTTTAGACTCAATGGAGGAACGTAGTCAGAGAAATGCTGATGAATGTCTTCCTCGAGCTGTGTATGCAACTGGTTCACCTCTGATGCTCACAGGCAATGTGTATTGGAAGAGATTTCGGAATGTTCTTCGACCAGTGTACACCCCTCCAACCAGACATGCTTTATCTACTCATTTGCTGGATGAAGAGTTTTACAGAGTTCAAGTGAAGGTCAATCAAATCATAGAGAAAGCAGACTGTATTGCAATCATCTCTGATGGGTGGTTGAATGTTCGTGGGCAAGGAATAATTAACTACATCTCCACCCCTCAACCAGTATTCTACAAGAGCACAGACACAAGGGACAACAGACACACCGGTCTCTACATTGCAGATGAGCTGAAGGCAGTCAATGACTTTAGACCCCAGAAGGTATTTGCACAGGTGACAGACAATGCTGCAAACATGAAGGTTGCTTTGTCTAAAGTGAGTCCTACCCTCACATCACACGCATTGGCTGTGCTGCTCATGCATTGAATCTGCTCCTCAAGGACATCATGGCACTGAAAACAATGGATACACTCTACAAGAGAGCCAAGGAAATGGTTATGTATGTGAAGGGTCATCAAGTTATAGCAGCAAAGTGAGAAGAATAAGAGCACCACATTGAAGCTGCCCAGCAACACCCATTGGGGTGGTGTTGTCATCATGTTTGACAGTCTCCTGGAGGGGAAGGAGTCTCTCCAAGAAATGGCCATATCACAGTCTGCCGATATGGACAGCCCCATCAAGAGGATCCTCCTGGATGATGTATTTTGGGAGAGAGTGGTAAGCAGCCTGTAAGCAGCCTGAAACCTCTGAAACCTATAGCAGTAGCCATTCCACGGATTGAGGGAGACAATGCCATCCTGTCTGATGTTCAAACTCTGCTTGCAGATGTAAGAGAAGAAATCCATACTGCCCTGCCCACTTCACTGTTGATCCAAGCAGAGATACATCAAAAAGCATGAATACTTCTGCCTGAAGCCCATACACTCCGCAGCGTACACATTGTACCCCAAGTATGCTGGCAAGAGCATCCTGTCTGGTGCAGAGCTCAACAAGGCCTATGGTGTCATCACTACCGTGTCTCACCCCCTTGGCCTGGATGAGGGCAAGGTTCTTGGCAGTCTGGTGAAGTACACTACCAAGCAAAGGCTTTATCCAACATATCTCATCAGCCACCTGGTGGAAGGGACTTTGTGGCTCTGAGGCTCTTTCTCCTGTTGCCTCCATCATCCTCCAAATCCCACCAACATCAGCCGCCTCAACTGGTCCTTGATTGGGAACACACACCAAAGCACGCAACAGGCTGACCAATACAAGGGTTGAAAAATTGGTGGCCATACGGGCAAATTTGAGGCTTTTTGAGCCTGACAACAAGCCATCCTCAAGGTTGTAAAGTGACAGTGAAGATGAGGCCTCAGAGTTCGATGTTCAAGAGGTGGACATTGAGGAGGTCCAGGGAGAAGACATGGAACCCTGAGAGGAAGACAACCAAAACTTTAATTTCTTGATGTATGTTGAAAAGTTTTTGGGAGATACGATGGATCATTGGGGATCATTTAATATTCCCTTTCGTTGTTCAGCAAAATCATCCATGTGAAGAGTCAACTCATTTAATTAAACTTCAATTTGTAACTAAATTGTATTATTTCGATTGGAAGGATTAATTTTTTTTTTCTTCTTCCATATGATAAATATATCCAATGCAAAAAACAACTATATTTAAAATGGTATTAATATTAATTCCCATATATTCCCGTTAATTCCAACAGAAAAAATACATACAAAAAGAACCGACAATGATCTTTGTTATAGAGATTTGTTTTTACAGATGTAGGATAATGGTCTGAGGTGAGTGAGAGCCATTCCGCTGTATCCTCTTTCATTGCCAGACCACTCAACTGGACATAGAGTGGCTGGATCCAACTCCACTCACCTTGGTTCTGGCCGGGGAGGGCTTGGGTCTCTTCTTCACCTCGATCCAGGACTCAGAGTCCAGGTCGGGCAGGCTGGCCGACAGTCCCTTGGGCATGCTCTTCAGGTTGGACACGTCCTGCTCCATCTTGGGCTGCATGGAGGCCCTGGTCATGCCCCTGGTGGGCGTGGAGGACCGGGGAGACCCTGGAGCAGACTCTGTCGATTAGATTGACTCTATAGGTGAGCACGAGACTAGACAAGCCTACAGAGTGGCCTAGTGAGGGTAAGCCCACTCTATATCAGCTACCTTTCAATAGTTGTGTCTCAAATGGCACCCTATTCTGTTTATAGTGTGTGCTTGGGATGCAGTCATAGCTACCACTCATACCCCTTGAACTACCTACCAGATTAAATAATACGCGTTTTCTAATCATTGTCTATTAGACACAAAGCAGGAAAGCACTTGACTGAATCAGTGTACTCACAGAGAAGCAGTAAGAAATAAGCCCTTTTATCCAATGGTTTTACACCTCACAGTATTACACTGTATACCTCGGTCCTTAGGGAACAAATGTCTGGGTTCTGCTCCAACTGAGCCAACGTACAGAAGCATTTAGCCTTCACCTGAGCGTTGTGATGGAAGTGGATAGCGAGAAACAAGCGCGTAGATAGTGATTGTGGCTGGCTAGGTGGTAGAGCACAGCCATGTGATTTAAGAGCTACTTTATATGGCTAAGTATCACTGTCTGTTTTGATAGTGAATGTAATGATAAAATGTAATGATATATACACACACACACACACGTCTGTTCGATGGTCTCTTAGATAGTCTCTTTATTAGACCAGTCTCTTAAACTAGGTTTTTGATTTTCTCTATTTTTGCATATTGTGGACACTGAATGTTAGATCTTCAACCAAAACCCAATATTAGATAAAAGGAACCTGAGTGAACAAATAACACATGTTGATAGCAGTGGAGGCTGGTGGGAGGAGCTATAGAAGGATGGACTCATTTTAAAGGGATGGAATGTAACCAATGGAACAGTGTCAAACACACTGTTTAAATGAGTTTGGTACCATTCCATAGATTTCAATCCAGCCATTACAATGAGCCTGTCCTGATATAGCTCCTCCCACTAGCCTATTCTGATTGAGAACGCTTTCATTTATTTAATAAACAAAGTTAAGCAACACCCAATGCCTACAGTCTGAAAAAAGAATTCCCCCTTACACTCAAATTGTTGTGCCACCACTAACTACAAATGACTGCAACCTAACCGGGGATTTTTCTGCAATTGAAAGCTACACTTGAGTATAGAAATTCACTGAATAACAGTAACGAGTAAAAACAACATATACAGTAACGAGGCGATGTGCAGGGGTACGAGGTAGTCGAGGTAGCTACAGTGCATTCGGAAAGTATTCAGACCTTCACTTTTTGCTACGTTAGAGCCTTATTCTAAAATTGATTAAACCCCCCCCCCCCCCCCCTCCTTCAATCTACAGTTGTGGCCAAAAGTTGAGAATGGCACAAATATTAATTTTCACAAAGTCTGCTGCCTCAGTTTGTATGATGGCAATTTGCATATACTCCAGAATGTTATGAAGAGTGATTAATTGCAAAGTCCCTCTTTGCCATGCAAATTAACTGAATCCCCAAAGAACATTTTCACTGGATTTCAGCCCTGCCACAAAAGGACCAGCTGACATCATGTCAGTGATTCTCTTGTTAACACAGGTGTGAGTCTTGATGAGGATAAGGCTGGAGATGACTCTGTCATGCTGATCGAGTTCGAATAACAGACAGGAAGCTTCAAAAGGAGGGTGGTGCTTGGAATCATTGTTCTTCCTCTGTCAACCATTGTTACCTTCAAGGAAACACACGCAGTCATCATTGCTTTGCACAAAAGGGCTTCACAGGAGAGGATATTGCTGCCAGTAAGATTGCACCTAAAATCAACCATTTATCGGATCATCAAGAACTTCAAGGAGAGCGGTTCAATTGTTGTGAAGAAGGCTTCAGGGCGCCCAAGAAAGTCCAGCAAGAGCCAGGACTGTCTCCTGAAGTTGATTCAGCTGCGGGATTGGGGCACCAACAGTACAGAGCTTGCTCAGGAATGGCAGCAGGCAGGTGTGAGTGCATCTGCACGCACAGTGAGGTGAAGACTTTTGGAGGATGGCCTGGTGTCAAGAAGGGCAGCAAAGAAGCCACTTCTCTCCAGGAAAAACATCAGGGACAGACTGATATTCTGCAAAGGATACAGGGATTGGACTGTTGAGGACTGGGGTAAAGTCATTTTCTCTGATGAATTCCCTTTCCGATTGTTTGGGGCATCCGGAAAAAAGCTTGCCCGGAGAAGACAAGGTGAGCGCTACCATCAGTCCTGTCATGCCAACAGTAAAGCATCCTGAGACCATTCATGTGTGGGGCTGCTTCTCAGCCAAGGCAGTGGGCTCACTCGCAATTTTGTCTAAGAACACAGCCACTGTCAAAGAACACAGCCATGAATCAAGAATGGTACCAACACATCCCACGAGAGCAACTTCTCCCAACCACCCAGGAACAGTTTGTGGACAAACAAGGCTTTTTCCAGCATGATGGAGCACCTTGCCATAAGGCAAAAGTAATAACTAAGTGGCTCGGGGAACAAAACATCGATATTTTGGGTCCATGGCCAGGAAACTCCCCAGACCTTAATCCCATTGAGAACTTGTGGTCAATCCTCAAGAGGCGGGTAGACAAACAAAAACCCACAAATTGACAAACTCCAAGCATATATTATGCAAGAATGGGCTGACATCAGTCAGGATGTGGCCCAGAAGTTAATTGACAGCATGCCAGGGCGGATGGATTGCAGAGGTCTTGAAAAAATAAGTGTCAACACTGCAAATATGGACTCGTTGCATCAACTTCATGTAATTGTCAATAAAAGTCTTTGACACTTATTAAATGCTTGTAATTATACTTCAGTAGTCCATCTGACAAAAACATTATAAAGACACTGAAGCAGCAAACTTTGTGGAATTTAATATTTGTGTCATTCTCAAACTTTTGGCCACGACTGTACACACAATACCCCATAATGACAAAGCAAAAACAGGTTTAGATTTTTACAAATGTATATATAAATATCACATTTACATTAGTATTCAAACCCTTTACTCAGTACTTTGTTGAAGCATATTTGGCAGTGATTACAACCTCAAGTCTTCTTGGGTATGACGCTACACGCTTGGCACACCTGTATTTGGGGAGTTTCTCCCATTCTACTCTGCAGATCCTCTCAAGCTCTGTCAGGTTGGATGGGGAGCGTTGCTGCACAGCTATGTTCAGTTCTATCCAGAGATGTTTGATCGGGTTCAAGTCCGGGCTCTGGCTGGGCCACTCAAGGACATTCAGAGACGTGTCGCGAAGTCCCTCTTGCGTTGTCTTGAATGTGTGCTTTCGGTCATTGTCCTGTTGGAAGGTGAACCGTCGCTCCAATCTGAGGTCAAGAGCGCTCTGGAGCAGGTTTTCATCAAGGATCTCTCTGTACTTTGCTCTGTTCATCTTTCCCTCAATGTCACCTAGTCTCTCAGTCCCTGCCACTGAAAAACATCCCCATAGCATGATGCTGCCACCACCATGCTTCACCGTAGGGATGGTGATGAGCGGTGCCAGTTTTTCACCAGACGTGGTACTTGGTATTCAGGCCAAAGAGTTCAATCTTGGTTTCATCAGAACAGAGAATCTTGTTTCTCATGGTCAGAGGTCTTTAGGTGCCTTTTGGCAAACTCCGAGCGGGCTGTCATGTGTCTTGTACTGAGGAGAGGCTTCAGTCTGGCCACTCCACCATAAAGGCCCAATTGGTGGAGTGCTGCAGAGATGGTTGTCCTTCTGGAAGCTTCTCCCATCTCCAAAGAGGAACTCTGGAGCTCTGTCACAAGTAACCATCATGTTCATGATTTGTTTAACACTACATGATTCCATATGTGCAATTTACAGTTTGTCTTCACTATTATTCTACAATGTAGAAAATACAAAAAAAAAAAATCCTTGAATGAGTAGCTGTTCTAAAACTTTGACTGGTAGTGTAGACAGGTGTATGCCTTTCCAAATCATGTCCAAATCAATTGAATTTACCATAGGTGGACTCCAATCAAGTTGTAGAAACATCAAGGATGATCAATGGAAACAGGATGCACCTGAGTCTCATAGCAAAGGGTCTGAATATTTACGTAAATAAGGTACCCACGTTTTATGTTGAATACATTTGCACAAAAGATAGTGTTTTTTGCTTTGTCATTATGGGGTACTGTGTGTAGATTGATGAGAAAAATATAACATTTTAGAATAAGGCTGTAATGTAACAAAATGTGGAAAAAGTGAAGGGGTCAGTATACTTTCCAAAGATTTCCCTTTATTGTAATTATGGGGCCTAGACCGAACCATGAAACATCCCCAGACCATTCTTTCTCCTCCACCAAACTTTAGTTGGCACTATGCATTCAGGCAGGTAGCGTTCTCCTGGCATCCGCAAAACCCAGATTTGTGTGTCGGACTGCCAGATGAAGTGTGATTCATCACTCCAGAGAACGCATTTCCACTGCTCCAGAGTCCAATGGCGGCAAGCTTTATGCCACTCCAGCCGACACTTGGCATTGCACATGGTGATCTTAGGCTTGTGTGCGGCTGCTCGGCCATGGAAACCCATTCCATGAAGCTTCTGACGAACAGTTATTGTGCTGTCGTTGCTTCCAGAGGCAGTTTGAAACTCAGTAGTGAGTGTTGCAACAGAGGACAGAAATTTTTACGCGCTACAGCACTCAACGGTCCCGTTCTGTGAGCTTGTGTGGCCTACCACTTCGCTGCCGAGCGGTTGTTGCTCCTAGACTTTTCCACTTCACAATAACAGCACTTACAGTTGACCAGGGCAGCTCTAGCAGGGCAGACATTTTACGAACTGACTTGATGGAACGGTAGCATCCTATGATGGTGCCACATTGAAAGTCACGGAGCTCTTCAGTGAGGCCATTCTACCACCAGCATTTGTCTATGGAGATTGCATGGCTGTGTACTCGATTTTGTACACCTGTCAGCTATGGGTGTGCCTGAAATGATGAATCCACTAATTTGAAGGGGTGTCCACATACTTTTGTATATGTGTGTGTGTGTGTTGGGTTGTCAGTGTAAGTATATACAGTGGGGCAAAAAAGTATTTAGTCAGCCACCAATTGTGCAAGTTCTCCCACTTAAAAAGATGCGAGAGGCCTGTCATTTTCATCATAGGTACACTTCAACTATGACAGACAAAATGAGAAAAAAAAATCCAGAAAATCACACTAGGATTTTTAATGAATTTATTTGCAAATTATGGTGGAAAATAAGTATTTGGTCAATAACAAAAGTTTCTCAATACTTTGTTATATACCCTTTGTTGGCAATGACAGAGGTCAAACGTTTTCACACATTGTTGCTGGTATTTTGGCCCATTCCTCCATGCAGATCTCCTCTAGAGCAGTGATGTTTTGGGGCTGTTGCTGGGCAACACGGACTTTCAACTCCCTACAAAGATTTTCTATGGGTTTGAGATCTGGAGACTGGCTAGGCCACTCCAGGACCTTGAAATGCTTCTTACGAAGCCACTCCTTCGTTGCCTGGGCGGTGTGTTTGGGATCATTGTCATGGTGAAAGACCCAGCCATGTTTCATATTCAATGCCCTTGCTGATAGGTTTTCACTCAAAATCTCACAATACATGGCCCCATTCATTCTTTCCTTTATACGGATCAGTCGTCCTGGTCCCTTTGCAGAAAAACAGCCCCAAAGCATGATGTTTCCACCCCCATGCTTCACAGTAGGTATGGTGTTCTTTGGATGCAACTCAGCATTCTTTGTCCTCCAAACACAACGAGTTGAGTTTTTACCAAAAAGTTATATTTTGGTTTCATCTGACCATATGACATTCTCCCAATCTTCTTCTGGATCATCCAAATGCTCTCTAGCAAACTTCAGACGGGCCTGGACATGTACTGGTTTAAGCAGGGGGACACGTCTGGCACTGCAGGATTTGAGTCCCTGGCAGCGTAGTGTTACTGATGGTAGGCTTTGTTACTTTGGTCCCAGCTCTCTGCAGGTCATTCACTAGGTCCCCCCGCGTGGTTCTGGGATTTTTGCTCACCGTTCTTGTGATCATTTTGACCCCACGGGGTGAGATCTTGCGTGGAGCCCCAGATCGAGGGAGATTATCCGTGGTCTTGTATGTCTTCCATTTCCTAATAATTGCTCCCACAGTTGATTTCTTCAAACCAAGCTGCTTACCTATTGCAGATTCAGTCTTCCCAGCCTGGTGCAGGTCTACAATTTTGGATCTGGTGTCCTTTGACAGCTCTTTGGTCTTGGCCATAGTGGAGTTTGGAGTGTGACTGTTTGAGGTTGTGGACAGGTGTCTTTTATACTGATAACAAGTTCAAACAGGTGCCATTAATAAGGTAATGAGTGGAAGACAGAGGAGCCTCTTAAAGAAGTTACAGGTCTGTGAGAGCCAGAAATCTTTGTTTGTAGGTGACCAAATACTTATTTTCCACCATAATTTGCAAATAAATTTATTCAAAATCCTACAATGTGATTTTCTGGATTTTTTTCTCTCCATTTTGTCTGTCATAGTTGAAGTGTACCTATGATGAAAATGACAGACCTCTCATCTTTTTAAGTGGGGGAACTTGCACAATTGGTGGCTGACTAAATACTTGTTTTGCCCCACTGTATGTGTGCGGGTAAGTCTAAAGGGTGTGGATAGAGTCACCGCAAGACAGTTAAAAAAAAAATAGGGTAAATGCAGTTATTCCAGGTAGCAATTTGATTAGCTATTTAGCAGCCTTGTTTAGAAGTCTTTTGGCTTGGGGGCAGAAGCTGTTTCAGGGTCCTGTTGGTTCCAGACTGGTACTGCTTGCCGTGCAGTAGCATTGAGAACAGTCCATGGCTTGGGTGGCTGGAATCTGACAATATTTTGGGCCTCCGTCAGACACTCCCTGGTATAGATGTCCTGGGATGGCAGGGTGCTCGGCCCCAGTGATGTACTGGGCCATACTCACCACCCTCTGTAGCGCCTTGGGACGGGTGCCTTGCAGTTGCCGTAATAGGTAGAGATGCAGCCAGTCAAGACACTATCAATGGTGTAGTTGAAGAACTTTGAGGATCTGAGAGAGCCCATGCCTAATCTTTCCAGCCTCCTGATCGTCCAAAAGGTCACATTTTGACAAATTCTTCCAGGAGTCTTGATGATCATCCAGGTGCTTTTTGGCAAAAATTTAAGTCAACGTTTTGGACGACATGGGTCCCGTTATGTCTGGTGAAAACCAAATACTGCATCCCACAGTAACAACATCATAACAACGGTCAAGCATGGTGGTGGTAGTAATGTGATGGATTGGGGATGCTTTGCTGCCTCAGGACCTGGATGACTTGCCGTCATTGAAGGAACCATGAATTCTGTTCTGTATTAGATAGTTTTAATGGAGAATATCAGGCAATTCGTACGTGAGTTGAAGCACAGCTGGGTCATGCAGCAAGACCCAGAACACAAACAAGTCTACATGAGAATGGCTGAAAACAAACAAATGTAAAGTTCTGGAATGGCTTAGTCAAAGTCTGGATGCGATTGAGATGTGGCAGGATCTGAATTGAGCAGTTCATGCTCGAAAACCCACAAATGTTGCTGAGTTAAAGCAGTTCTGCATGGAAGAGTGGGATGTTAAAAGACTGATCATCAGTTACAGGAAGCATTTGGTTGCAGTCATTACAGCTAAGGGGGGCATTGGGTGTTGCACAAGTTTGTTAATTACAGTGCCTTCAGAAAGTATTCACTTTCTTTCTCCACATTTTGCTGTGTTCCAGCATGAATTTAAGATCTATCAAATTAATATTTTGTGTCACTGGACCACACACAATACGCCATAATGTCAGTGGAATTGTGCTTTTTGAGATTTTTACTAATTGAATTAAAAATGAGAAGCTGAAATCTCTCAAAAGGGTTGAATTCTTATTGACAAGGGCCTGAATAAGTTCAGGAGTAAAAATGTGCTTAACAGGTTAGGTTACACGGACTCTGTGAGCAACATGATTTTTGAATAACTACCTGATCTCTGTACACCACACACACAGATAATTGTACGGTCCCTCAGTCAGAGCAGTGCATTTCAAAACACAGATTCAACCACAAAGACCAGGGATGTTTTCAAACGCCTCGCAAATAAGTGCACCTATTTGGTAGATGGGTACAAAAAAGCAGACATTGAATACCCCTTTGAGCAAGGTGAAGTTATTAATAACACTTTGATGGTGTACCCAGTCACTACAAAGTTACAGGCGTCCTTCCTAACTCAGTTGCCGGAATGGAAGGAAAGCGCCTCAGGGATTTCACCCTGAGGTCAATGACTTTAAAACAGAGTTTAATGGCTGTGATAGGAGAAAACTAAGGATGGATCGGCAACATTGTAGTTACTCCACAACACCAACCTAAATGACAGAGTGAAAAGAAGGACACCTGTACCTCATTTTATTTCTTACAAAACATGCTTGTTTTGTAAAAAAAAAAAAACTGTTTGCAATAAGGCACTTAAGGTAAACCGCAAAAAATGTGTGAAAGAAATGTACTTTATGCCCTGAACATCCCTTAGTGTTATGTTTGGGGCAAATCCAACCCATCACTGAGTACCACTCTTCATATTTCCAAGCATGGTTGCAGCTGCATCATGTTGGGGGTATGCTTGTCATCGGCAAGGACAAGGGAGTGTTTTGGGGAAAAAAAGAAAAGCAATAAAGCGAAGCACAGGCAAAATCCTAGAGGAAACGCTGGTTCAGCCTGCTTTCCAACAGACAGAGAAACAAATTTCACCTTTCAGCAGGAAAATAACCTAAAACACTAAATATACATTGAAGTTGCTAATCGAGTTACAGTTTTGACTTAAATCAACTACCAACGATCAACTTGACAGAGCTGGAAGATTAATAAAAATGTGCAAATATTGTATCAATCCAGGTTTGCAAAGCTCTTAGGGAGACTTACCCAGAAAGACTCACAGCTGTAAATCGCTACCAAAAGGTGAGTCTAACATGTATTGACTCAGGGGTGTGAATGAGACATTTCTGTATATAATTTTCAATAAAACTTGTAAAATGTTTTTAGACATGTTCACTTTGTCATTATGGTGTATTGTGTGTAGATGGGTGAGAAAGAAAATGTATTTAATCCTTTTAGAATTCAGGCTGTAACAAGAAGAATGTGGAATAAGTCAAGGGGTATGAATACTTTCTGAAGGCGCTGTAAATAAATGAAATAAGTATCAACATTGTGTTATTTGCTCACTCGGTTTTACTTTATTCAATTTTAGGTTTTGGCTGAAGATCTGAGTACATTCAGTCTATCATTTGTATAGTGTGTGGCTGGCTAGGGGGTATAGCTACTATACCTGTCTGCTTAGTGGGCATCTGCCGGGGCACGAACTCGGGGCAGTGGATGAGCTGGGTCAGGTCCACCTGGTTGTGGTCCGGTCCCATGGACTGGCCAGGAAGTGGCCACTTCTCCGGCTCCACCTTCCGACGGATCTTCATGTCAATGATTTCCACCTCTTTGCTGTCCTTCAAAGACTACGGGTAGATTTTTTAAAAAGTGTTGAGGGTATTAAACAATGATATAGTATGCATCTACATGCAACTGTCAAAATAAAGAAAACACTTGAATAAATGAGGTATATAACATATATTGAAAGCAGGCGGTTCCACACAGGTGTTGTTCCAGAGTTCATTAAGCAATTAACATCTCATCATCAAATCAAGTGCCTTTGGAAAGTATTCAGACCCTTTGACTTCTTCCACTTTGTTACGTTGCAGCCTTATTATAAAATTGATCAAACACACAATACGCCATAATGACGAAGCAAAAATACTTTGAATACATTTTTTCTAATGTATTACACATAAAACTGAAATATCACATTTACATAAGTATTCAGACCCTTTACTCAGTACTCTGTCTCTCCAGAGATGTTCGATCGGGTTCAAGTCCGGGCTCTGGCTGGGCCACTCAAGGACATTCAGAGACTTGTCCCGAAGCCACTCCTGTGTTGTCTTGGCTGTGTGCTTAGGGTCGTTGTCCTGTTGGAAGGTGAACCGTCGCCCCAATCTGAGGTCCTGAGCGCTCTGAAGCAGGTTTTCAGCAAGGATCTCTGCTCCGTTCAATTTTCCCTCAATACTGACCAGTCTCCCAGTCCCTGCCACTGAACATCCCCACAGCAAGATGCAGCCACCACCATGCTTCACCGTAGGGCTGATGCCATGTTTCCTCCAGACGTGACGCTTGGCATTCAGGCCAAAGAGTTCAATCTTGGTTTCATCAGACCAAAGAATCTTGTTTCTCATGGTCTGAGAATCCTTTAGGTGCCTTTTTTCATTTAAGAACAATGGAGGCCACTGTGTTCTTTGGGACCTTCAATGCTGCAGATATTTTTTGGTACCCTTCCCCAAATCGGTGCCTCGACACAATCCTGTCTAGGAGCTCTACGGACAATTCATTTGACCTCATGGCTTGGTTTTTGCTCTGACATGCACTGTCAACTGTGGGACCTTATATCGACAGGTGTGTGCCTTTCCAAATCATGTCCAATCAATTGAATTCACCACAGGTGGACTCCAATCAAGTATAAACATCAAGGATGATCAATGGAAACAGGATGCACCGGAGTTCAATTTCGAGTCTCACAGCAAAAGGGTCTGAATACTTATGTAAATAAGGTATTTCTGTTTATAATTAATACATTTGAAGAAAAAAAGATTTTAAAAAACTTCTCGCTTTGTCATTATGGGATATTGTGTGTAGATTGCTGTGGAAAATGTTTATTAAATCCATGTTAAAATAAGGCTGTTTTGTAACAAAATGTGGAAAAAGTCAAGGGGTCAGAATACTTTCCAAAGGCACTATATACAGCACATTTCAGACATGGATGCAACAGAATATGCTTCACAGAAAAAAAAGAAATAAAATGTAAACTGAAATATTTTCTACAGAGGATATATATATTTTTTAAGAGTCACAATAAAATCAGACTAAAAAGCACCCAAAGGAAAAGCAAAGCTAAAAAGGTGTGTTTTAAGATCACTGTTTCAGCCCCCCTCAGGTTCGCTGGCAGGCTACTCCAGAGGCTGGGGGCATAATAACTAAAGGCTGCCTCTCCATGCCTCTTGGGCCTAGGCTTTGGGATGGTTAGAAGGCCAGTGCCAGAGGACCTGAGGGAACTACTGGTTACATAACTTAAAACCATGTCTAAAATGTATCGGGGTGCACAATCATGGATTGATTTAAAAACCAATAGAAGAATATTTAAATGAATTCTAAAACTCACAGGCAGCCAGCGCAGACAGACTTTAAAACCGGTGTAATGTGTGCTCTGTCTGGTCTTGGTCAGTACCTGTGCTGCAGCATTCTGTTTTGCGGTTGACCAATGGCTTTCTTGTGTAGACCAGACAGGAGATCATTACAGTAGTCAAGCTTGGATGAGTCTCTGTATCAGACAGAGAGAAACGGTCCGCACCCAGGCAATGTTCCTCAGGTGGTATTAAGCTATGTTGGTCACATTCCTATTGTGTGATTCAAAACTGAGTTCAGAATCTAAAATTAAACCTAGGTTTTTTTTTACCTGGTGTTTTATCTTTATTGCCCAGGCGTAACAGATATAAACTGAACAGTAACACACAAAATCGAACCTTCTGGAACGCCACGTGAAATCTATTTTCTCTGAGTTATGTCCACAAATGGTTAAATAGGTCCTAAACCAATTTAGAACTGGAATGGAGAGGCCAACCCACCTCCCCAATCTATCCAGAAGGACATAATGCTCACCAGTGTGATGCAGCACTTAAATCGAAGAGTACAAGGACAAAGACCTGATCGGCATCTGTGTTGTCTCCAAGATCATTTATCAGTTTAACTAAGACTCAGTGTTGCTAAGAGTTGAAGGGGTTCAGAAGGGGTTTGACCATAGCAGTTTTTAGAGCAGTGGGGAAAGTGCCCGCGAACAGGTAGTGATTAACAATAGCTTGCACTTCTTCAGATGTGCCATTAAAAAATATTTGAGCATGGTGGTGAGCATGGGATCAAGAAGGCAGGTGGAAGGCTTACATTTGTGATATCCTGAGAATGTCTGTGTCATCCAGGGAAAATATAAATCCATATGCCTTTCCATTGTAGGCTAGGGCACAAAATGCTCATCAGGTTTTGCTTGATGATTGTTATCTGCCGCAAAGACATCACATTTAGATAAAGCAACATCAACAAGGGGATATGTAAATAGAAAGCTCCTTTGGTAATAACCAGGTCCAGAGTATGGCTGTGGTTATGGGTGGGCCCAGTAGAAAGCCCCTTGGTAATAACCAGGTCCAGAGTATGGCTGTGGTTATGGGTGGGCCCAGTAGAAAGCCCCTTGGTAATAACCAGGTCCAGAGTATGGCTGTGGTTATGGGTGGGCCCAGTAGAAAGCCCCTTGGTAATAACCAGGTCCAGAGTATGGCTGTGGTTATGGGTGGGCCCAGTAGAAAGCCCCTTGGTAATAACCAGGTCCAGAGTATGGCTGTGGTTATGGGTGGGCCCAGTAGAAAGCCCCTTGGTAATAACCAGGTCCAGAGTATGGCTGTGGTTATGGGTGGGCCCAGTAGAAAGCCCCTTGGTAATAACCAGGTCCAGAGTATGGCTGTGGTTATGGGTGGGCCCAGTAGAAAGCCCCTTGGTAATAACCAGGTCCAGAGTATGGCTGGGCCCAGTAGAAAGCCCCTTGGTAATAACCAGGTCCAGAGTATGGCCGAGGTTATGGGTGGGCCCAGCAGAAAGCCCCTTGGTAATAACCAGGTCCAGAGTATGGCTGTGGTTATGGGTGGGCCCAGTAGAAAGCCCCTTGGTAATAACCAGGTCCAGAGTATGGCAGAGGTTATGGGTGGGCCCAGTAGAAAGCCCCTTGGTAATTACCAGGTCCAGAGTATGGCTGTGGTTATGGGTGGGCCCAGTAGAAATCCCCTTGGTAATAACCAGGTCCAGAGTATGGCCGAGGTTATGGGTGGGCCCAGTAGAAAGCCACTTGGTAATTACCAGGTCCAGAGTATGGCCGAGGTTATGGGTGGGCCCAGTAACATGTTGGATAAAGTCCATAGAGCTCAAAAGATTCATAAACGCATTGGCCTCAGAGTCAGTCTGTCAACATTAATATATCTCAAGGACAATAGATAAATCAGTAAAGAATGTGGGGCGGTGCTTCGGTGACCTATACAGGGTTATGGCCAGCACTGGTGGCTGACATTTAAACAGTAAAGCATAACAGATGCCCAAATGTCACCAAACAAAATGTCCTTACAGCTGTTAGCATTAGTAAAAATAGAGGTTGTCACCCCACCTTTTTTCCCTTTTCTGATAGAGTATGAAAAGCTTTAGTCCAGGGGGGGCTTCAATAAGAGCGACACTATAATCTGAAGACAGTCATGTTTCAGTGAGAAACATGCAAAAAAACAAAATTGGGTCATTCATGAGAAAGGTTTTTACTAGTGATTGCTCTAACATTTAAAAGCGCCAAATTCAATGAGTGTGGGCCACTCTGCCCCTGGGGCGTCGGCCTGGAGGTAACGAAAGGAATAACCAAACTATTAACGTTGAAAATCAGGTTCTGACAGACTCTAATCTATCAGAATGGTAGGAGAAGACATTTTGTATAAACTCACTAGAAGACACAGTTAGCGGAAGGAACATCAATTCAGTTACTCAAGTCCTGTGTTGCTTATAGTGAGGACTGGAGAACTACCAGACCCTGTCCATCAGTCTCTAAAACAGTTCATAATGTTGCTGGAAATAATTCTGGAACCCCTGTGGTTAGGGTGAATCCAATCTCTTAAAAAGTGCTGGTTGCACCCACAGCAAATGAAAGTTATCATAGAAGGAGACATTCCTGTTTCATCGGATTCTTGTTTAGGGCAACGAGTCGGCTGAAAACTTTCCAAACCCCTTCGATAGCACGGGAGGGGGACAGAGATAATTATTCACCTCCCTGTGCTCGCGAGGGTGTTACATTTTTCTTTGTAGTCCTCCCTAAGTTCCTCAGATCGCCTAAAGCGGAGGTCATTAAAACATATTTGAGTGACGATGGTGTCAATATTGGAGTAGTTGTCCAGAACCATGGGCAGGAGGGAGTTGACGTCATGATACGGTCTCCTGGGTGACAGTGGACCTTGGTCGTTTCGCAAAATCTCGCCATCGAGCTGCCCACAGTGATGGTGCCCGTGATGGAACCCGACGGGGAAGGAAGAGGGGGATGGGACTGCCTCAGGCAGGGCGGATGGAGGCTTCAAATCAGGCTAACTTGACTCTTCGCAGCCAGCAGATGGCATCGGAAACCCCAGAAAGGTGGAGGATGGCACGAGACTGTTCTGTCTTGAGTCGGTGGCCACGGGGGTGGGTGACACTAGGCACGGATTTTTGGTATATTCCCAGGATCTGTGCTGACTCCCGGGGATGTTAGGTCTCAAGTGGGGCGAAGCTGTTTGATAGCTGGATCAGATCTTCTCGGATAGATGAAGGGCCTTGCGAGTGTCCAGTCTCCCATGGAGTTGAGCTTAGCATCTGTTCATTGAATTGGGACAAATCAACGCCGCCCGACTAATCAACAGCTTTTCTTTGGGAGGCATTTAAAACTGGGTTTGCTTGGGTTACAGCAAGGTCGGTGTACTTAGAAAGCAGGTTATCCTTTTCTCGCAGCTGAGCTGACAGCCGGAGGATCTCTTCCCTAAGCTGCTTGATGGTGATGCATTAAGGGCAGTAGAATCCCTCTCCATTTCTCAGTTTATGGTCATGTATAAAAATGCCCAGTTGCCCATTATTTTGGCTACCATGGCTAAAAAAAGAAATCTCAGTGACCTTCAAAAAGGGGTGTCAAAGGAGCATATGGGGTTTAAAGTGTATGTGGCAGGTAGCCTTGCAGTTAAGAGCATTGCCATTCGACACAATGACAAAGCGAAAACAGGTTTCAGTAATTTTTCAAATCTCAAAAAAATAAAAAGTATCTTATTTACATAAGTATTCAGAGAAATTGAGCTCAGGTGCATCCGGTTTTCATTGATCATCATTGAAATTTTTATATAAATTGATTAGAGTCAGCCTGTGGTACATTCCATGGATTGCACATGATTTGGATAAGCACACACCTGTCTAAATAAGGTCCCACAGTTGACAGTGCACCCAAGAGCAATAACCAAGCCATGAGGTTGAAGGAATTGTTTGTAGAGCTCTGAGACAGGATTGTGTCGAGGCACAGATCTGGGAAGGGCACCAAAAAATGTCTGCAGTATTGAAAGTCCAAGAACACAGTGGTCTCCATCATTCTTAAATGGAGGAAGTTTGGAACCAACAAGACTTATTAGAGCTGGCCGCCCAGCCAAACTGAGCAATCGGGGGAGAAGGGTCTTTGTCTGGGAGGTGACCAAGAACCCAATGGTCACTGACAGAGCTCCAGAGTTCCTCTGTGGCGATGGGAGAACTTTCCAGAAGGACAAGCATCTCTGCAGCACTCCACCAATCATGCCTTTCTGGGAGTAAAAAGGCACATGACAGCCCGCTAAGAGTTGCCAAAAGGCACCTAAAGGACTCTCAGACCATGAGAAACAAGATTCTCTGGTCTGATGAACACAATATTGAACTCTTTGGCCTGAATGCCAAGGAAACCTGGCACCATTTAATTTCTTTATTTATTTCACCTTTATTTAACCAGGTAGGCTAGTTGAGAACAAGTTCTCATTTGCAACTGCGAATTGGCCAAGATAAAGCATAGCAGTGTGAACAGACAACACAGAGTTACACATGGAGTAAACAATTAACAAGTCAATAACACAGTAGAAAAAAATGGGCAGTCTATATACAATGTGTGCAAAAGGCATGAGGAGGTAGGCGAATAATACAATTTTGCAGATTAACACTGGAGTAATAAATGATCAGATGGTCATGTACAGGTAGAGATATTGGTGTGCAAAAGAGCAGAAAAGTAAATAAATAAAAAACAGTATAAAAACAGTATGGGAATGAGGTAGGTGAAAATGGGTGGGCTATTTACCAATCGACTATGTACAGCTGCAGCGATCGGTTAGCTGCCCGGATAGCTGATGTTTGAAGTTGGTGAGGGAGATAAAAGTCTCCAACTTCAGCGATTTTTGCAGTTCGTTCCAGTCACAGGCAGCAGAGTACTGGAACGAAAGGCGGCCAAATGAGGTGTTGGCTTTAGGGATGATCAGTGAGATACACCTGCTGGAGCGCGTGCTACGGATGGGTGTTGCCATCGTGACCAGTGAACTGAGATAAGGCGGAGCTTTACCTAGCATGGACTTGTAGATGACCTGGAGCCAGTGGGTCTGGCGACGAATATGTAGCGAGGGCCAGCCGACTAGAGCATACAAGTCGCAGTGGTGGGTGGTATAAGGTGCTTTGGTGACAAAACGGATGGCACTGTGATAGACTGCATCCAGTTTGCTGAGTAGAGTGTTGGAAGCCATTTTGTAGATGACATCGCCGAAGTCGAGGATCGGTAGGATAGTCAGTTTTACTAGGGTAAGCTTGGCGGCGTGAGTGAAGGAGGCTTTGTTGCGGAATAGAAAGCCGACTCTTGATTTGATTTTCGATTGGAGATGTTTGATGTGAGTCTGGAAGGAGAGTTTGCAGTCTAGCCAGACACCTAGGTACTTATAGATGTCCACATATTCAAGGTCGGAACCATCCAGGGTGGTGATGCTAGTCGGGCATGCGGGTGCAGGCAGCGATCGGTTGAAAAGCATGCATTTGGTTTTACTCGCGTTTAAGAGCAGTTGGAGGCCACGGAAGGAGTGCTGTATGGCATTGAAGCTCGTTTGGAGGTTAGATAGCACAGTGTCCAATAACGGGCCGAAAGTATATAGAATGGTGTCGTCTGCGTAGAGGTGGATCAGGGAATCGCCCACAGCAAGAGCAACATCATTGATATATACAGAGAAAAGAGTCGGCCCGAGAATTGAACGCTGTGGCACCCCCACAGAGACTGCCAGAGGACCGGACAGCATGCCCTCCGATTTGACACACTGAACTCTGTCTGCAAAGTAATTGGTGAACCAGGCAAGGCAGTCATCCGAAAAACCGAGGCTATTGAGTCTGCCGATAAGAATATGGTGATTGACGGAGTCGAAAGCCTTGGCGAGGTCGATGAAGACGGCTGCACAGTACTGTCTTTTATCGATGGCGGTTATGATATCGTTTAGTACCTTGAGCGTGGCTGAGGTGCACCCGTGACCGGCTCGGAAACCAGATTGCACAGCGGAGAAGGTACGGTGGGATTCGAGATGGTCAGTGACCTGTTTGTTGACTTGGCTTTCGAAGACCTTAGATAGGCAGGGCAGGATGGATATAGGTCTATAGCAGTTTGGGTCCAGGGTGTCTCCCCCTTTGAAGAGGGGGATGACTGCGGCAGCTTTCCAATCCTTGGGGATCTCAGACGATATGAAAGAGAGGTCCCTACAGTGAAGCATAGTGGAGGCAGCATCATGCTGTGGGGATGTTTTTCAGCGGCAGGGACTGGACCCTGACTTGTCTCCAAGGGAAGATGAACTGAGCAAAGTAGAGCGAGATCCTTGATGACCTGCTCCAGAGTGCGCAGGACCTCAGACTGGGGCAAAGGTTCACCTTCCAAAAGGACAACAATTCTAAGCACACATACAAGACAATGCAGGAGTGGCTTCGGGACAAGTCTCTTAATGTCCTTGAGTGGACCAGCCAGAGCCCGGACTTGAACCCCAATCGAACATCTCTGGAGAGACCAGAAAATAGCTCCCCAAATACAGGTGTGCCAAGCTTGTAGCGTCATACCCAAGAAGACTCAAGGCTGTAATTGCTACCAAAGGTGCTTCAACAAAGCACTGAGTAAAGGGTCTGATTACTTATGTAAATGTGAAATTTTTTGCTTTGTTAATATAAGGTATTGTGTGTAGATTGATGAGGAAAAAATACAATTGAATCAATTTAAGAATACGGCTGTAACATAACAAAATGTGAAAAAAGTCAAGGGGTCTGAAAACTTTCCTAATGCACTATACATACATACAGTACCAGTCAAAAGTTGACACCTACTCACTTAAGGGTTTTCGTATTTTTCATTTTTACTATTTTCTACATCAAAACTATGAAATAATACATAGAATCATGTAGTTACCAAAAAAGTGTTAAATCAAAATCGATTTTATATTCGAGATCTTTCAAAGTCGCCACCCTTTGCCTTGATGACAGCTTTGCACACTTAGCCTTCTTTCAACCAGCTTCATGAGTTAATCACCTGGAATGCATTTAAATGAACAGGTCTGCCTTGTTAAAAGTTCATTTGTGGAATGTCTTTCCTTCTTAATGCGTTTGAGCCAATCAGTTGTGTTGTGACAAGGTAGGGGTAGTATACAGGAGATAGACCTATTTAGAAGAATACCAAGTCCATATTATGGCAAGAACAGCTCAAATAAGCAAAGAGAAACAACAGTCCATTATTACTTTAAGACAAGAAGGTCAGTCAATCCGGAACATTTCAAAAACTTTGAAAGTTTCTTCAAGTGCAGTCACAAAAACCATCAAGTGCTATGATGGAACTGGTTCTCATGAGGACCTCTACAGGAAAGGAAGACCCAGAGTTACCTCTGCTGCAGAGGATAAGTTCATTAGAGTTACCAGCCTCAGAAATTGCAGCTGGTGACTATCGGTGATTTATTTAGAATTCAAGTTAACCAGCATGGCTACCACAGCATTCTGCAGCGATACGCCATCCCATCTGGTTTGCGCTTATTTGGACTATCATTTGTTTTTCAACAGGACAATGAACCAACACACCTCCAGGCTGTGTACGGGCTATTTGACCAAGAAGGAGAGTGATTGAGTGCTGCATCAGATGATCTGGCCTCCACAAACACCCAACCTCAACCCAATTGAGATGGTTTGGGATGAGTTGGACCGCAGAGTGAAGGAAAAGCCTGGCTCGTAGTCAGCGTTCCAATTCATCCCAAAGGTGTTCGATAGGGTTGAGATCAGGGCTCTGTGCAGGCCAGTCAATTCTTCCACACCTATCTCGAAAAAACATTTCTGTATGGACCTCAATTTGCGTACTGGAACCTGGAAAGGACCTTCCCCAAGCTGTTGCCAGAAAGTTGGAGGCTCAGAATCGTTTAGAATGTCATAGTATGCTGTAGCATTAAGATCTCTTCACTAGAACAGAGGGGCCTAGCCCGAACCATGAAAAACAGCCCCAGACCATTATTCCTCCTCCACCAAAATGTACAGTTGTCACTATGCATTGGGGCAGGTAGTATTTTCCTGGCATCCACCAAACCCAGATTAGTCCGTTGGACTGCCAGAAGGTGAAGCGTGATTTCCCACTCCAGAGAACGAATTTCCACTGCTCCAGGGTGCAATGGCAGCAAAATGTACACCACTCCAGCTGACACTTCACATTGTGATTTTAGGCTTGTGGGCGGCAGCTTCAGGTCATTCTACTGCCAGGTCATTCTACTGCCAATGTTTGTCTATCAAGATTGCATGTCTGTGTGATCGATTGGATACAACTGTCAGCAACAGGTGTGGCTGATATAGCCAAATCACCACATTTTAAGGGGTGTCCACATACTTTTGTAGATTGATAGATATTAAACATCAACGTTTAAAGAGAGATCAGTCCTATTTAATACGGTCTGCAGAAACTCGTTTTTACAAGTCAAAGCTCGATGAAAAGCCATGAAATACCTACAAATTATACAGCTGATGAGGCATAGAAACATATTTAGATATGAGACTAAAGCCATTTGGCTAAACATGTAAATAAGGAACATAATGTACCTCTATAATGAGGCTGACATCAGTGGTGAGGGCCTGCACCCTGTGGAAGCTGGCAATCAGGCCAAGTGACAGGAAGCCCTCCTGGTCCATCTTCTTGCGCAGGAAGAAATCCCGCTCCAGGTTGCCAAGGCTGAAGTAGTACTCACTACGGAGAGACGCGGAAAGTTCAAAAACAAGGAGGATCAAGGTACTCTTCCTATAATTAAAATGCCTTTATTATGAAGGCATGTTCAATAGAAGAAACACTGTCAGCCAAGCCCTTGTCAGGGAATACAATGACAATGTGGGAAAAGTTGAGACTAAATATTTGCCCACGTTCTCAGCATCGTTTGAGTTGGAGATAAACGTCATTTCAATTGTCATCAGATGTTTAGGAGATGGAATTTGATTCAGATTCCATGTTATATTCTGGGGCCACCCATAAGAGAAAGTATGCATGCATGTTTAAGTCGGTTTGGATAAAAGTGTCTGCTAAATGGCATATATATTATATTACACTATTCCAAGGCTGAACAACAGTGACATCTGCTTCCTCTTGAAACATTGACCTATAAAGCATAGTAACCAATGGCAGAACTTATGACGCATATTTACCAATGGTAGTACATTTAAAGCAACGTAACCAATGGTAGGTAGGTAAAGTACTCACATCTGCCTTTTGACATAGTCCTTGAGCAGGCCCTGGTCCACTGTGTACAGGTCACTGCTGCTCATGTTGTCGTAGTAATAGGTCACTGGAGCACCAAACTTCTGTCCGTAGGCACCGTCCTTCCCGTTGTAGGCCTTGTAGCCATAATGGTAGTCAGGGTGACCTGGTAGGAGACACGGCAGTAGTAAACCATTACAGGGACACTGTCACAAGCCTACTACAAGTGAACAACAAGGCTACAGAGCTACAAGAGTTCACCAACAGCAGGGAGACATTTGCAGCACAGCTGTTGAATCCCAGGAAGGCGCGCAATGATTTACTAAATAGGAACTAGCTAAGATATCAAATGTGGTGTCCCTCGGGGGAAAATCCTTTGACTTCTGAAAGTAACACTGTTCCTGAGGAGAGGGAAGAGTCGGAAAACTCAAAACAGGTGGATCTCGGCCAAGTGAGAAGGAGAAGAACGGCAGGTTTCATCACAACAGGGGGTGGGTGGAGGGAGTGTCACCTTTACTCCTCGTCCCCTGTTCCACCCCCTTTCTCCTCAAATGAAAGGTGGCAGTGTTTTCCTGTCAGAGGCAGACTCCCATGGCCCAGTCAAAGGTGAGAGAGGAGCGGCTGGTTGCCAAAACCAACAGGCCCAGCTCAACCCTCTCATCTCACACCAGCCCCTCCACAGCTACAGCAATAGAGCTCAACCCTCTCTCCCTCCCATCTCACACCAGCACCTACACAGCTGCAGCAATAGAGCTCAACCCTCTCATCTCACACCAGCCCCTCCACAGCTGCAGCAATAGAGCTCAACCCTCTCTCCCTCCCATCTCACACCAGCCCCTCCACAGCTGCAGCAATAGAGCTCAACCTTCTCTCCCTCCCATCTCACACCAGCCCCTCCACAGCTGCAGCAATAGAGCTCAACCCTCTCTCCCTCCCATCTCACACCAGCCCCTACACAGCTGCAGCAATAGAGCTCAACCCTCTCTCTCTCCCATCTCACACCGGCCCCTCCACAGCTGCAGCAATAGAGCTCCACCCTCTCTCTCTCCCATCTCATACCGGCCCCTCCACAGCTGCAGCAATAGAGCTCCACCCTCTCTCTCCCTCCCATCTCACACCGGCCCCTCCACAGCTGCAGCAATAGAGCTCCACCCTCTCTCTCTCCCATCTCACACCGGCCCCTCCACAGCTGCAGCAATAGAGCTCCACCCTCTCTCTCCCATCTCACACCGGCCCCTCCACAGCTGCAGCAATAGAGCTCCACCCTCTCTCTCTCCCATCTCACACCGGCCCCTCCACAGCTGCAGCAATAGAGCTCCACCCGCTCTCTCTCCCATCTCATACCGGCCCCTCCACAGCTGCAGCAATAGAGCTCCACCCTCTCTCTCTCCCATCTCATACCGGCCCCTCCACAGCTGCAGCAATAGAGCTCCACCCTCTCTCTCCCATCTCACACCGGCCCCTCCACAGCTGCAGCAATAGAGCTCCACCCTCTCTCTCTCCCATCTCACACCGGCCCCTCCACAGCTGCAGCAATAGAGCTCCACCCTCTCTCTCCCTCCCATCTCACACCGGCCCCTCCACAGCTGCAGCAATAGAGCTCCACCCTCTCTCCCTCCCATCTCACACCGGCCCCTCCACAGCTGCAGCAATAGAGCTCCACCCTCTCTCTCTCCCCATCTCACACCGGCCCCTCCACAGCTGCAGCAATAGAGCTCCACCCTCTCTCTCTCCCATCTCACACCGGCCCCTCCACAGCTGCAGCAATAGAGCTCCACCCTCTCTCCCTCCCATCTCACACCGGCCCCTCCACAGCTGCAGCAATAGAGCTCCACCCTCTCTCCTCCCATCTCACACCGGCCCCTCCACAGCTGCAGCAATAGAGCTCCACCCTCTCTCTCTCCCATCTCACACCGGCCCCTCCACAGCTGCAGCAATAGAGCTCCACCCTCTCTCTCCCATCTCACACCGGCCCCTCCACAGCTGCAGCAATAGAGCTCCACCCTCTCTCTCCCATCTCACACCGGCCCCTCCACAGCTGCAGCAATAGAGCTCCACCCTCTCTCTCCCATCTCACACCGGCCCCTCCACAGCTGCAGCAATAGAGCTCCACCCTCTCTCCTCCCATCTCACACCGGCCCCTCCACAGCTGCAGCAATAGAGCTCCACCCTCTCTCTCCCTCCCATCTCACACCGGCCCCTCCACAGCTGCAGCAATAGAGCTCCACCCTCTCATCTCACACCGGCCCCTCCACAGCTGCAGCAATAGAGCTCCACCCTCTCTCTCTCCCATCTCACACCGGCCCCTCCACAGCTGCAGCAATAGAGCTCCACCCTCTCTCTCTCCCATCTCACACAGGCCCCTCCACAGCTGCAGCAATAGAGCTCCACCCTCTCTCCCTCCCATCTCACACCGGCCCCTCCACAGCTGCAGCAATAGAGCTCCACCCTCTCTCTCCCCCATCTCACACCGGCCCCTCCACAGCTGCAGCAATAGAGCTCCACCCTCTCTCTCCCATCTCACACCGGCCCCTCCACAGCTGCAGCAATAGAGCTCCACCCTCTCTCTCTCCCCATCTCACACCGGCCCCTCCACAGCTGCAGCAATAGAGCTCCACCCTCTCTCTCCCATCTCACACCGGCCCCTCCACAGCTGCAGCAATAGAGCTCCACCCTCTCTCTCCCTCCCATCTCACACCGGCCCCTGCACAGCTGCAGCAATAGAGCTCCACCCTCTCTCTCCCATCTCACACCGGCCCCTCCACAGCTGCAGCAATAGAGCTCCACCCTCTCTCTCTCCCATCTCACACCGGCCCCTCCACAGCTGCAGCAATAGAGCTCCACCTCTCTCTCTCCCATCTCACACCGGCCCCTCCACAGCTGCAGCAATAGAGCTCCACCCTCTCTCTCATCTCACACCAGCCCTTGCACAGCTGCAGCAAGAGCTTCACCCTCTCTCTCTCCCTCCCATCTCACACCGGCCCCTCCACAGCTGCAGCAATAGAGCTCCACCCTCTCTCTCTCCCCCATCTCACACCGGCCCCTCCACAGCTGCAGCAATAGAGCGCCTCCCTCGCGCAGCAGTGCTCGGGTCAAACACTTATGCTAATAAACCCCATATGGATTTTGAATATGCAACACATTTATAAATGACTTAAATGTAAATGTAAATGATACTCCTCCAATAGTGAAATTATTTTAAACTCTTAACCCAGAGCACCATGTCTAACCCCACTGCCCTGAGGTATCCCAGGTCTTGACACATCCTAACACACTCTGGTTGTTATTAAATTGTTTTGTCCATAGTGTTTCCTTAGTGAGGCCGGATCAGGGTCACACAAGACCAAGGCAAAGCCAGCAGACAGATCATTCCACCATTTCCACATAAGCACAACCACACATTGATCGGAACCAGCAATGGAGCGCAACCACACAAAGAGAGAGCTGGTAGAGTGGAGAGCTGGGCTTTAAGACATGTGAAGAAGCTCCATTCAACAGTATTGTTCTACAGAGGATTGAATGCTCTCGAACCATCCAGCTGATAGCCCTCCATATAACAATTCATGATTTTCCACAAAGGGGATTTGGAAATGTAACCAGTTTAACAAAAAAAAAAAATTCATAACAGATTTTTTCTTGCACAATATAGGTTCAGCATACCCACTTAGATGCCTTTAAGAGTGACTTTTAGAGGCCAATGAAATGTTTTATCCCAATAACAAAACGGTCAGAACAATTAACATTATAAAATCAATGGTGTCGAAAAGTGTGAAGGTGCAACACAGGCCTGGTGAGGAGGTAGGCTAGTCCCCATCAGGGTGGTAACTTGACTCAGACATGGCGAAGGTGTAGCCTCTCATGGAGGGTTGCCTGGATACTTGACTACCGATGTCGGTCTACTCTGCTTAGCAGCAGCAGAAGAAGCCTGATCCCTCATGACTGAGCTCAATCATCTTGTCCAGAAGGTCTACTACTTGTTCTTACGCTGGCTGCTCTAACTCATCGTTATCGTACTCCTCGCTGAGCTCTTCCTCTAGCTCAACTGGGGGAATGAGGTGGACTGGGAAAACGGACTCAATTCGTACATTGGGGCCAGACTGTTGCTGAGTAGACTTTTGACCTTAACCACACGCTTCCCCATTTCCTGTTTAACGCCATGAACCTCTGCGAATTCTCGCTCTACGGCTAGTTGAGATATCCGGTGTCCTGTGTGAATTTAAGTATGCTTTCTCTAATTCTCTCTTTCTCTCTGATGACCTGAGCCCTAGGACCATGCCTCAGGACTACCTGGCCTGATGACTCCTTGCTGTCCCCAGTCCACCTGGCCATGCTGCTGTTCCAGTTTCAACTGTTCTGCCTGAGGCTATGGAACCCTGACCTGTTCACCGGATGTGGTACCCGTCTCAGTCCTGCTGTTTTCAACTCTCTAGAGACAGCAGGAGCGGTAGATATACTCTGAATGATCGGCAGTGAAAAGCCAACTGACATTCACTCCTGAAGTGCTGACCTGTTGCACCCTCTACAACCACTGTGATTATTATTATTTGACCCTGCTGGTCATCTATGAACATTTGAACATCTTGGCCATGTTCTATTATAATTGTCACCCAGCACAGCCAGACTGGCCACTCCTCATAGCCTGGTTCCTCTCTAGGTTTCCTCCTAGGTTCTGGCCTTTCTAGGGAGTTTTTCCTAGCCACCATGCTTCTACACATGCATTGCTTGCTGTTTGAGGTTTTAGGCTGGGTTTCTGTACAGCACTTTGTCACATCAGCTGATGTAAGAAGGTCTTCATAAATACATTTGATTGATATACGCAGCTTCTCGTTCTCTTTCCGGATCTCCTCTAGCTCTGCTTGGAAAGCTGTTGGCAGCTTCCTGTGTTCCCGGTAAGGGTAGGGTGTGGGGGCTTCTCTGCTTACCTCCATGTGTTCTCTTTTTCTCTGCAGGCTGTGAGCTAGCTGGGATTCTAACCCATACCCTCCGGTGATGGCTCTGATCCCTCTCTGAGCCAGCATCCCATTGAACCTGGCGAGTGGATGAGGTTGCATGTGACAAGGTGAAGGGGGTCATCTTTGCCGCTCCTTCATGATGAAAATACCACTCCTCTTCTTGACCATTTACATCATACGGTGATGTGCTATGGTGTGGTGAAGTATGCCGTGTATGGCTCACATAGCCTACCTCACAATCTTGTAGATGCTGTGGTGGCCGTGTCTGATGCGTCGAACGAACTGCTGGATGTGTGAAAGCCTCACTCACGTAGTAGTCTTGCACCTTGCACCGGGGAAAAGCACTTAAGATCCGTCTCGAATGGACCACAATGTAGTGGAGGAGGACCTGCTGGACTGTATATCTGGGCTCCCGAGTGGCGCAGCGGTCACTGCATCTCAGTGCTAGAGGCGTCACTACAGACCCTGGTTCAATTACAGGCTTTATCACAACAGGCTGTGATTGAGAGTCCCATAGGGCAGCGCACTATTGGCCCAGTGTCGTCCAGGTTAGGGTTTGGCAGGGGTAGGCTGTCATTGTAAATAAGAATTTGTTCTTAACCGACTTGCCTAGTTAAATAAAAGGTTAAATATTCTCTCCCAGGTGCTTGTAAGGGCATAGATGGCAGACCGGTAGGATTCCAGTTGAGGTAGTTTAATGAGGCTGATTCTCATAGAGCAGGAATGGCACAGCACACTGTATGGCTTGACAATTGTGTTAACCAAGTGTGTGTGATTTCTGAAGGACGCACACTGGCCTTGGCTAAAACAAAGAATGCTAACTAAAAGGTAATCACAGGAGATAGGCTGGGTCACTTGGCTTGTGTACTGGCTCTTTTACTGTTGCTATTATTCTTTACTGTAGCCCATGCCATTTAATAAACTGTAGTGTCAATCCACAAGGACAAGAACTCTGTGCCCCAATTCAGATTGGAGTTTATGAAAACGCATAGATTGTCAATAACCTACAGAAGTTAAGATAACCGCATGCAGTATTAAGCAATGGAAAGCCTTGATTGGCCAGTGAATGGCCAAGCCCTCGTCACACTTATAATTGAGTTATTACTCAAAACCCAGCCCTTTCGTGCCACCACCAAATATTACGCTCATAGCTGCTGCTGTGAAAATAGCAAAAAAAATACTTCGGACCTATAGCGCTACACCAGCGAAGATGTAGGTTTGTTCAAATAAAGGACTCAATTGGACCCCTCAAATGGAGTTTGAAATCTTTAGGGTAATGTGTTACTTTCTACAGTGTACTCGTGAAAAATGCTATAGCTTAGGACATTCCTTGTATTCAATCATTAAGATCTTAGATTTCATTGAGATCTAGGTTATCATGTAGGTAAAATACAAGAGAATGGAGACAGGTGAATTGCACTGAACAGTTCAGTAGATGTGAGTCGACTGTATCCAACTAAACTGAATACAAATAGAAACACAACATGTAAAGTGTTGGTCACATGTTTCATGAGCTGAAATAAAACACCACAGAAATGTTCCATACACACAAAAAGCTCATCTCATTTTGTGAAGCCGAACAGCATAATTATTACACAGATGCACCTTGTGCTCGGGACAATAAAAGGCCACTTTAAAATGAGCAGTTCTGTCACACAGCACGATGCCACAGAGCGTGCGATTGGCATGCTGACTGCAGGAATGTCCACCAGAGCTGTTCCAGAGAATTGAATGTTAATTTCGCTACCATAAACTGTCTCCAATGTCGTTTGAGAGATTTCGGCAGTACATCCAACCGGTCTCCAAGGCCCACCCATGGCTGCACCCCTGCCCAGTCATGTGAAATTAGGGCCTCTATTTCTATTGACTAACTTCCTTAAATGAACTGCGACAATTGTTGCATGTTGCGTTTTTAATTTTGTTCAGTATAGTTACAATATGATATGACTTTGACCATTTGCATGGTAATGCATTTTTGGAGGGAGATTAGAATTAGTTTTTTTGCTTACCTCTGGAACCTCTGCCTCGTCCCCGGCCCCTGCCACGACCCCGGAACCCGGCACGGAAAGGAGCACCCTCGCTCCTCACGCTGGACACCTCATCATGGTCGTCACTCCAATCACGCTCAGACTTCCCTCTGTACCAGTCTGAGAACATAAAATATACTATATATACAAAAATATGTGTGATTTCGGCTATTTCAGGCACACATTGCTAAAAGGTGTTTAAAATCAAAGACAAAGCCATGCAATCGCCATCGACAAACATTGGCAGTAGAATGGCCTTTCTGAAAAGCTCAGTGCCTTTCATCATGGCACCGTCATAGGATGCCACCTTTCCAACAAGTCAGTTTGTCAAATTTCTGACCTGCTTGAACTGCCCTGGTCAACTGTAAGTGCTGTTATTGTGAAGTGGAAACGTGTAGGGGCAACAACGGCTCAGCAGCAAAGTGGTAGGCCACAAAAGCTCACAGAATGGGACCACCGAGTGCTGAAGCACGTACAAATCTTCTGTCCTCGGTTGCAACACTCACTACAGAGTTCCAAACTGCCGTTGGAAGCAACGTCAACACAATAACTGTTCGTCAGAAGCTTCATGAAATGGGTTTCCATGGCTGAGCAGCCGCACACAAACCGAAGATCATCATGCGCAATGCCAAGTGTCGGCTGGAGTGGTGTAAAGCTCGCCACCATTGGACTCTGGATCAGTGGATCACGCTTCACCATCTGGCAGTCTGACGGACATATCTGGGAAAGCTACCTGCCCGAATGCATAGTGCCAACTGTAAAGTTTGGTAGAGAAGGAATAAATGGTATGTGACTGTTTTTCATGGTTCGGGCTAGGCCCCTTAAAAAACCTAACACTATAGCATACAATTACATACTAGACAATTCTGTGCTTTCAACTTTGTGGCAACAGTTTGAGGAAGGCCCTTTCCTGTTTCAGTATGACAATGTCCCCGTGTACAAAGGGAGAAATAACAGTTTACGGTGCGTATCACTAAGTGACCTGCCTAGCAGTCAAGATAAACAAAGCAAAAAAAGAAACGTTCGCGCACTGTCAACGTTTATTTTCAGAAAACGTAACGTGTAAATATTTGTATGAACACAAGATTCAACAACAGACAGACTGAACATGTTCCACAGACATGTGACTAACAGAAATTGAATAATGTGTCCCTGAACAAAGGGGGGGTCAAAATCAAAAGTAACAGCCCGTATCTGGTGTGGCCACCAGCTGCATTAAGTACTGCAGTGCATCTCCTCCTCATGGACCGTTCCACAGGTGCATTTTCATTCATTGTTTATGGTTCATTGAACAAGCATGGGAAACAGTGTTTAAACCCTTTATAATGTAGATCTGTAAAGTTATTTGGATTTTTACAAATTTTCTTTGAAAGACAGGGTCCTGAAAAGGGACGTTTCTTTTTTTGCTGAGTTTACATCGGCTGTTCAAATGTGTAGGAGGAGACTCAGCCTGGGAGGAAGGGTTAAATATCAGTGCTTGTTCAGATGTGTAGGAGGAGACTCAGCCTGGGAGGAAGGGTCAAATATCAGTGCTTGTTCAGACGTGTAGGAGGAGACTCAGCCTGGGAGGAAGGGTCAAATATCAGTGCTTGTTCAGATGTGTAGGAGGAGACTCAGCCAGGGAGGAAGGGTTAAATATCAGTGCTTGTTCAGATGTGTAGGAGGAGACTCAGCCTGGGAGGAAGGGTCAAATATCAGTGCTTGTTCAGACGTGTAGGAGGAGACTCAGCCTGGGAGGAAGGGTCAAATATCAGTGCTTGTTCAGACGTGTAGGAGGAGACTCAGCCAGGGAGGAAGGGTTAAATATCAGTGCTTGTTCAGATGTGTAGGAGGAGACTCAGCCTAGGAGGAAGGGTTAAATATCAGTGCTTGTTCAGATGTGTAGGAGGAGACTCAGCCTGGGAGGAAGGGTCAAATATCAGTGCTTGTTCAAATGTGTAGGAGGAGACTCAGCCAGGGAGGAAGGGTTAAATATCAGTGCTTGTTCAGATGTGTAGGATGAGACTCAGCCTAGGAGGAAAGGTTAAATATCAGTGCTTGTTCAGACGTGTAGGAGGAGACTCAGCCTGGGAGGAAGGGTCAAATATCAGTGCTTGTTCAGACGTGTAGGAGGAGACTCAGCCTGGGAGGAAGGGTTAAATATCAGTGCTTGTTCAGATGTGTAGGAGGAGACTCAGCCTAGGAGGAAGGGTTAAATATCAGTGCTTGTTCAAATGTGTAGGAGGAGACTCAGCCTGGGAGGAAGGGTTAAATATCAGTGCTTGTTCAAATGTGTAGGAGGAGACTCAGCCAGGGAGGAAGGGTTAAATATCAGTGCTTGTTCAGATGTGTAGGAGGAGACTCAGCCTGGGAGGAAGGGTTAAATATCAGTGCTTGTTCAGATGTGTAGGAGGAGACTCAGCCTGGGAGGAAGGGTTAAATATCAGTGCTTGTTCAGATGTGTAGGAGGAGACTCAGCCTGGGAGGAAGGGTTAAATATCAGTGCTTGTTCAGATGTGTAGGAGGAGACTCAGCCTGGGAGGAAGGGTTAAATATCAGTGCTTGTTCAGATGTGTAGGAGGAGACTCAGCCTGGGAGGAAGGGTCAAATATCAGTGCTTGTTCAGATGTGTAGGAGGAGACTCAGCCTGGGAGGAAGGGTTAAATATCAGTGCTTGTTCAGATGTGTAGGAGGAGACTCAGCCTGGGAGGAAGGGTTAAATATCAGTGCTTGTTCAAATGTGTAGGAGGAGACTCAGCCTGGGAGGAAGGGTTAAATATCAGTGCTTGTTCAAATGTGTAGGAGGAGACTCAGCCAGGGAGGAAGGGTTAAATATCAGTGCTTGTTCAGATGTGTAGGAGGAGACTCAGCCTGGGAGGAAGGGTTAAATATCAGTGCTTGTTCAGATGTGTAGGAGGAGACTCAGCCTGGGAGGAAGGGTTAAATATCAGTGCTTGTTCAGATGTGTAGGAGGAGACTCAGCCTGGGAGGAAGGGTTAAATATCAGTGCTTGTTCAGATGTGTAGGAGGAGACTCAGCCTGGGAGGAAGGGTCAAATATCAGTGCTTGTTCAGATGTGTAGGAGGAGACTCAGCCTGGGAGGAAGGGTCAAATATCAGTGCTTGTTCAGATGTGTAGGAGGAGACTCAGCCTGGGAGGAAGGGTTAAATATCAGTGCTTGTTCAGATGTGTAGGAGGAGACTCAGCCTGGGAGGAAGGGTCAAATATCAGTGCTTGTTCAGATGTGTAGGAGGAGACTCAGCCTGGGAGGAAGGGTTAAATATCACTGCTTGTTCAGATGTGTAGGAGGAGACTCAGCCTGGGAGGAAGGGTCAAATATCAGTGCTTGTTCAGATGTGTAGGAGGAGACTCAGCCTGGGAGGAAGGGTTAAATATCAGTGCTTGTTCAGATGTGTAGGAGGAGACTCAGCCTGGGAGGAAGGGTCAAATATCAGTGCTTGTTCAAATGTGTAGGAGGAGACTCAGCCTGGGAGGAAGGGTCAAATATCACTGCTTGTTCAGATGTGTAGGAGGAGACTCAGCCTGGGAGGAAGGGTTAAATATCACTGCTTGTTCAGATGTGTAGGAGGAGACAGCCTAGGAGGAAGGGTTAAATATTAGTGCTTGTGTGAAAACTTGGTAAAACTTTTTTATTTTTTACAGTTTTTATTCCACATTTATTTAACCAGGTAGGACAGTGGAGAACAAGTTCTCATTTACAACTGCGACCTGGCCAAGATAAAGCAAAGCAGTGCTACAGAAACAACAGAGTTACACATGGAGTAAACAACCGTACAGTCAATAACACAAAATAAATTAAAGAAAGTCTATATACAGTGAGTGCAAGTGTCCGTCAAGTTTTTACTCTTACTATTAGAACCTAACACTGCGTAGGCGATTTATTCTTCTAGGACAAAGGTTTTTAAATTGAAATATATTAATTCATGATTTATACCAGGGATGAAGACCACAGGCAATGTTTTGCTTTTCCATAAAACCTGTTATGTTGGTATAAGAAATGTTCTACTTTATTTTATTACAACTTTATTACTTTTCTGTTAAGATTAATTGAAATAATTTAATGTGATTCTGAGCACCGTGGGTGGAATCCATAATGTGTTACGGGGAATTAAAATCTTTCTGGTGCAACATTTCTCTAACAGGAACCCTGGTGTGTGTGTGTGTGTCTGTCAGTCACCAGATCTCAGCCAAATTGAACACTTGAGGGAGATTCTGGAGTGGCGCCTGAGACCGCGGTTTCCACCACCATCAACAAAAACCCATTTATAGAATTCCTCACGGAAGAATGGCATCGCATCCCTATATAGTTACAGAAGCTTGTAGAATCTATGCCAAGGCGCATTGAAGCTGTTCGGGCGGCTTGTGGTGGCCAACGCCCTAGTAAGACACTGTTGGTGTTTCCTTTATTTTGGCAGCTACTAGTAAATCCCCTATGGACACAGGTCAAATGTAGTGCACTACATAGGGCGTAGGCTGCCATAAGAGGTCAGGTTGGCGATGGGAGATGACACTCACCTCGGAGGTCGTTCTTCCTGTTGGGGGGCATCCTGGGCACCTCGTTCTGACGGGTGTTGTTCCTTGAGGCCGAGCGTTCTCTGGGCCCCTCAGACTTCACCTCCATCATCAGCGGCACCCACCTATGCTTGTTTCCTACAAAAACAATACCGTTAGGGAGTCGCCTGTCTGCCACATTTCCACAATGTACCACAATGTAGTTATTTTGTTGTGGTGTTTTTTTGTTGTCCAAGACCAAGAGTCCCTTTCTGCAGTGAAATGCAGGCAGGCAGGCAGGGATAGTATGAAACTAGTTGATGTGTGTAAGGGGAATGGAGAGAGCAGCACAGTAACTTATTGTGCTAGACCAATTAAAGTTTAAAAGGTTTCACGGCTGGGATTGTGAATGGGAATTCTAATCCTATTGAGAGGTGAGAAAAAACACCCAAAATAAATACCTCACGTTTTACTTGGTTGATATATAAACCCACCCCAAAAAGCTATTCAGTCTAATATGTAGTTCCCCATGCTGGCCAGCAGGCTGTGTCAGTGGTCTGTTAGTGGAGTGTGTGCATAGGTTTAAAGTAATTAAGTATTATTTTCAAGTATTTTTACTAAAGTGTTTTTTTGGGGGGGGTATCTGCACGTTACTATATTTATGACTACTTTTACTTCACTACATTCCTAAAAACAATGTACTTTTTACTCCATACATTTTACTCAACACCCAAAAGTACTCTGCACATTTTGAATGCTTAGCAGAGAGAGCGAGACGGCGAAAGCGAGCGAGACGGCGAAAGCGAGCGAGACGGCGAAAGCGAGCGAGACGGCGAAAGCGAGCGAGACGGCGAAAGCGAGCGAGACGGCGAAAGCGGGCGAGACGGCGAAAGAGGGCGAGAGCGAAAGAGGGCGAGAGCGAAAGAGGGCGAGAGCGAAAGAGGGCGAGAGCGAAAGAGGGCGAGAGCGAAAGAGGGCGAGACAACGAGCGAAGAGGGCGAGACAACGAGAGCGAAAGAGGGCGAGACAACGAGAGCGAAAGAGGGCGAGACAACGAGAGCGAAAGAGGGCGAGACAACGAGAGCGAAAGAGGGCGAGACAACGAGAGCGAAAGAGGGCGAGACAACGAGAGCGAAAGAGGGCGAGACAACGAGAGCGAAAGAGGGCGAGACAACGAGAGAGAAAGAGAGCGAGACAACGAGAGAGAAAGAGAGCGAGACAACGAGAGAGAAAGAGAGCGAGACAACGAGAGAGAAAGAGCGCGAGACAACGAGAGAGAAAGAGAGCGAGACAGTGAAAGAGAGCAAGACAGCAAGAGAGAAAGAGAGCGAAGAGAGAAAGAGAGCGACAGCGAGAGAAAGGATACTTCCGGCGCCGACAGAGATGGCCGCCTCGCTTAGAGTTCCTAGGAAACTATGCAGTTTTTTTTTACGTGTTATTTCTTACATTAGTACCCCAGGTCATCTTAGGTTTCATTACATACAGTCGAGAAGAACTACTGAATATAAGAGCAGCGTCAACTCACCATCAGTACGACCAAGAATATGACTTTCGCGAAGCGGATCCTGTGTTTTGCCTTTCACCCAGGACAACGGAATGGATCACATCACAGCCGGCGACCCAAAAACGACTTCGTAAAAGAGGGAAACGTAGCGGTCTTCTGGTCAGACTCCGGAGACGGGTTCATCGTGCACCACTCCCCAGTATACTTCTCGCCAATGTCCAGTCTCTTGACAACAAGGTTGATGAAATCCGAGCAAGGGAAGCATTCCAGAGGGACATCAGAGACTGTAACGTTCTTTGCTTCACGGAAACATGGCTCACTGGAGAGACGCTATCGGAGGCGGTGCAGCCAGCTGGTTTCTCCACGCATCGCGCCGACAGAAACAAACATCTTTCTGGTAAGAAGAGGGGCGGGGGCGTATGCCTTATGGCTAACGAGACGTGGTGTGGTCACAAAAGCATACAGGAACTCAAGTCCTTCTGTTCACCTGATTTAGAATTCCTCACAATCAAATGTCGACCGCATTATCTACCAAGGGAATTCTCATCGATTATAATCACAGCGGTATATATATTCCCCCCCAAGCAGACACAACGATGGCTCTGAACGAACTTTATTTGACTCTTTGCAAACTGGAATCCATACATCCTGAGGCTGCATTCATTGTAGCTGGAGATTTTAACAAGGCTAATCTGAAAACAAGACTCCCTAAATTGTATCAGCATATCGATTGCGCAACCAGGGCTGGCGAAACCTTGGATCACTGCTATTCTAACTTCCGCGACGCATATAAGGCCCTGCCCCGCCCTCATTTTGGAAAAGCTGACCACGACTCCATTTTGTTGATCCCTGCCTACAGACAGAAACAAAAAGAAGAAGCTCCCACGCTGAGGTCTGTTCAACGCTGGTAAGACCAATCTGATACCACACTCCAAGACTGCTTCCATCACGTGGACTGGGATATGTTTCGTATTGCGTCAGACAACAACATTGACCAATACGCTGATTCGGTGTGCGAGTTCATTAGAACGTGCGTTGAAGATGTCGTTCCCATAGCAACGATTAAAACATTCCCAAACCAGAAACCGTGGATTGATGGCAGCATTCGCGTGAAACTGAAAGCGCAAACCAATGCTTTTAATCAGGGCAAGGTGACCGGAAATATGACCGAATACAAACAGTGTAGCTATTCCCTCCGCAAGGCAATCAAACAAGCTAATAAGCGTCAGTATAGAGACAAAGTAGAATCTCAATTCAACGGCTCAGACACAAGAGGTATGTGGCAGGGTCTACAGTCAATCACGGATTACAAAATGAAAACCAGCCCCGTCACGGACCAGGATGTCTTGCTCCCAGGCAGACTAAATAACTTTTTTGCCCGCTTTGAGGACAATACAGTGCCACTGACACAGCCTGCAACCAAAACATGCGACCTCTCCTTCACTGCAGCCGAGGTGAGTAAAACATTTAATGTGTTGACCCTCGCAAGGCTGCAGGCCCAGACGGCATCCCCAGCCGCACCCTCAGAGCATGCGCAGACCAGCTGGCTGGTGTGTTTATAGACATATTCAATCAATCCCTATCCCAGTCTGCTGTTCCCACATGCTTCAAGAGGGCCACCATTGTTCCTGTTCCCAAGAAAGCTAAGGTAACTGAGCTAAACGACTACCGCCCCGTAGCACTCACTTCCGTCATCATGAAGTGCTTTGAGAGACTAGTCAAGGACCATATCACCTCCACCCTACCTGACACCCTAGACCCACTCCAATTTGCTTACCGCCCAAATAGGTCCACAGACGATGCAATCTCAACCACACTGCACACTGCCCTAACCCATCTGGACAAGAGGAATACCTATGTGAGAATGCTGTTCGACTACAGCTCGGCATTTAACACCATAGTACCCTCCAAGCTCGTCATCAAGCTCGAGACCCTGGGTCTCGACCCCGCCCTGTGCAACTGGGTACTGGACTTCCTGACGGGCCGCCCCCAGGTGGTGAGGGTAGGCAACAACAGCTCGACCCCGCTGATCCTCAACACTGGGGCCCCACAAGGGTGCGTTCTGAGCCCTCTCCTGTACTCCCTGTTCACCCACGACTGCGTGGCCACGCACGCCTCCAACTCAATCATCAAGTTTGCGGACGACAACAGTGGTAGGCTTGATTACCAACAACGACGAGACGGCCTACAGGGAGGAGGTGAGGGCCCTCGGAGTGTGGTGTCAGGAAAATAACCTCACACTCAACGTCAACAAAACTAAGGAGATGATTGTGGACTTCAGGAAACAGCAGAGGGAACACCCCCCTATCCACATCGATGGAACAGTAGTGGAGAGGGTAGCAAGTTAAGATCCTCGGCATACACATCACAGACAAACTGAATTGGTCCACCCACACAGACAGCATCGTGAAGAAGGTGCAGCAGCGCCTCTTCAACCTCAGGAGGCTGAAGAAATTCGGCTTGTCACCAAAAGCACTCACAAACTTCTACAGATGCACAATCGAGAGCATCCTGGCGGGCTGTATCACCTGGTACGGCAACTGCTCCGCCCACAACCGTAAGGCTCTCCAGAGGGTATTGAGGTCTGCACAACGCATCACTGGGGGCAAACTACCTGCCCTCCAGGACACCTACACCATCCGATGTTACAGGAAGGCCATAAAGATCATCAAGGACAACAACCACCCGAGCCACTGCCTGTTCACCCCGCTATCATCCAGAAGGCGAGGTCAGTACAGGTGCATCAAAGCTGGGACCGAGAGACTGAAAAACAGCTTCTATCTCAAGGCCATCAGACTGTTAAACAGCCACCACTAACATTGAGTGGCTGCTCCCAACACACTGACTCAACTCCAGCCACAATAATGGGAATTGATGGGAAATGTAAAATACATCACTAGCCACTTTAAACAATGCTACCTAATATAATGTTTACATACCCTACATTATTCATCTCATATGTATACGTATATACTGTATCATCTACTGCATCTTTATGTAATACATGTATCACTAGCCACTTTAACTATGCCACTGTTTACATACTCATATGTATATACTGTACTCGATACCATCAAGACAGTAGTTTTGGAATTGTTAGTTAGATTACTTGTTGGTTATTACTGCATTGTCGGAACTAGAAGCACATGCATTTCGCTACACTCACATTAATATCTGCTAACCATGTGTATGTGACAAATAAAATTTGATTTGATTTGAAATTGCAATGAAAACAACTTCCTGATGAAATTAGATATGTATAATATCTGAAAATGTAGCTCGCTAGACTCTCTTATCCGTATACATGGATGAACGCTTCTCCCTCTCCGTCACAGATACCATGGTTGCCCTTAGTTTGAAGATGCAATCCAGAGACAGGTGTTTTACAATAGCCTTCTGTGATCGCTTTTCGACTCCCTCATCATTCACAATCAAATGCCTGAATTTTCTCCATGTCCTTAGCCATCATACTCTGCTTCCACTGGGCACTCCAATGATTTCAATACTCTGTCCTCCAGAAAGTGGAGAGCCATCTTCCAAAAAAATCTGCGTTAGAAAGGATTACCTACACACACAAAGCAGCTTATTATAGACAGGAGCGTACTACATGGCAGACCAATCGAAAATCTTCTCTCTGCATTTCCAGCCCATCCATTATCTTAGCCAATCATGGCTAGCGGGAAGGTTCCTGACTTTTTCCGTGGCTAAACCTACTACGCTCGTAATTTAACCATTTTATTCATATTTACAGATGGCATACAAGTTTGTTATTAAGGCACAGGCCTCTGGCAAAGTAGTGACATGGGACATAGTTTCCTGAAACGAGTCACTTTTACAAAAGTGCTCCAAGTAAAGGAACGCACCTTTCTTCTTCTGTCCGTTCTTCTGAGAGTCCTCGTCGCTGTTCTTCTGAGAGTCCTCGTCGCCGTTCTTCTCCTCTCCAGAGTCGTCCGACTTCGCATTCTGGTTCTCCTTGCCCTCCTCGTTGGTGTCACGCTTCTCCTTCAACTCTTTCTTCACCACAGGCTTCTTGGGGGCCTGGGGGGGGATAGGTTAGTTAACACAGGGTACAATATCACAGCAGTTTTACCACCCAGGTTTAAGAGCATCAGTTAGTGTGCGTTCCAAATGGCACCATATTCTTTAAATGGGCATTGGTCAAAAGTAATGTGCTAAATAGGGAATATGGTACAAACACTAAGGCTGCTGGTCACTGGTCACACTTACCCACCATACACTCAGACTGACCTGGCTACTGGAGTTGCACATGAGCCATCATTTGGGGCAAATCCTTACTTCCATTTAAGTCAAATTTTCACAGACTAAAGTGAAAATCTGACAGAGGTAGAAGTTAGGATTCCCACTGTAGTGCTCTTAATGTGCAACTCAATTGTGCATGGGAAAGGAAACCAACTAAGCACAGAAATCCCATTCTATTCATTATTGCGGTCACTCATGGACACAGCCAGTCCTGGGGTTAAGACTAGTGAGTGACATGGGCCATATAGATGGCCAGACTATTTAATTAAAGGTTGTGCTCCAAATAGCACCATATCCACTATATAATGCACTCATTTTGACTAGGGCCCATAGGGTTCATCACTGAAGTCATTGGTGGTATGAAGTGGATAAGATCCAGACAGGATGCACACACAGAGAGCTGCCTACAGACAGTTGCAGATCCTGTGTATACAATCATTTTTGCTCGTCATGAAGTGTGTGACATGGTCAAATCAAATGCAAGTTTAGTTCACTTGATGTTTGAGCTCACTCCCTCAGGTAACACTTCCACTCATCTAAATAACTCCTCTTCTGGGGCACTTTTGAAAAGCATTCAGTTGAAGGGTTAGTTTTGCAAGAACAGGTTAGTTGTTTTCTAGCTTCACACACTTTTACTCACTTAAATATGCGGTGGGATGTTATTTTTTTACTTGTCACAAATAAAGTAATCCATAAAAAAACCCTGTCACCTATTTAGCAAGGACAGCCCTAATGACGCACTGCACTAGGGCCTTACATGGAAATCCATTCTAATCTGATGGAAACCTAAATCGCTATACAAACCCATACAATCACACTCAAATAGAAGAACTGTACACTTCCTGCATTTGAACTGGATCCAGAATCGCTGTCCACATTAAGCATAAATGAGTAACTACCAGAAAACCAAGAGTCTAAATAGGAAATTAACGGCCATTGAGGAGTGAATACCTAATATAAAGCCAATTTCACCCCAGCAGCAGGCCAGTCCACCATTATACTCCTTCTGGACATCCAGACAGCTGGTTGCACAGACCCACATTCCAACAACTACTTGACTAAACCATGTTCATGGTGAGTCACCATTGATTGGTAGTTCAATCCAGGAGTAGGCTTAGTCAGAGTCTGTGCAACAGTCTCCCCATATTATTATTCATTCCCCAGCAAGCTTTAGATTGGTTAACATCACTCCAGGTAACAGGCCATACCACTAAACTCCTGCTGAGTAAGTATCCTGTGTTTTCATTCAGGTTATATGGAGCCAGGAGGCCGGAAACTCCAAGTCCAGGCTGCTCCAGGTCCCTGTGGAAGGTTAACTTACTGGGGATCTCCGTGTGGAGCCCACTTCTCTGACCTGCCTGACGGGCATGGGGCATGACACAGTCCGATTCACAACCTCAATCTGAGCAGATGGGACAGAAGGGAGGCTTTTTAGGACAAAAGGGCGCAATCACAATCACAGGATTGCGTCATGAAGGAAAATGTTTGCCATTTCAACAATGACACACACACGACAATGACAGATGATGATGATGATGTGTGTTCAATGCCTTGTAATGGGAGTGTGTATTTAAAATGGTATGGAATCAGTCATTGTTATGAAGTTGTATTGGTTGCATGAAGTGCTTATGAAATGTGCTCTGAATCATTTTTCAGAATTTGCTGTCATTCGTTGGGCAGAACTCTATACATTGTGCTATCATTCTACAGAATTTGCTGTCAGAACTTTATACAATGTGCTATCATTCTACAGGCAGGACTTTAAACACTATTCTCATTCTGTGGACAGGAAGGATACTCAGAAGATCGGTGTCTGGGAAGGGTTGTTGTGAGAGTTGAGGTGTGGCACCCAAACTCAGGCCCTCCACTCATAACACCAGGGACACAGTAAACTACATTCACAAACCTAAACACTACGAAAACAACATTTAACCAACACGTACCTTTCTGGGAAAAATAGCAACCTATTTTAAAACGGAAAGTAAAAAAATGTCAATACCAAAATCTCAGTTACAACACTGTCGAGTAACTGACTGATTTAGCTGTGTTTGGAAAGTTTGGTTGCCGACAGCTCCCGGAATAGCAGGAGGTCCGGAGGTGGATTTTTCTACCTTCAGGGCCGTAGTGAAGCGCTCTCTCAAACAGACTACTTTCTCACACCGTGTAGAGAATAGGGTGCCATTTGGGACCTAAACTAACACCCTGTGTGCACCCTAAAGTAGATATACCGTGTGCTAACTAAGGCTAAGCAGAAAGACCTCAGAGACAAAGAGCAAGTTGAGTCTCATCTAAGCACACTACAATTACACCACAGAACACCCAGATCAGTGTCATAAAGAGAGGGAAAAGAGCGCCAACTTTATTTACATCTCATCATGACTCCACTCTGTGTTGTTCTTCAAACAACCCCCGGCCTGGCCTGCACACCCTGTTGTTTTCCTACCAATGAGACGCTAGAAAAAGACTCCTGTTTCGAAGAGGTATTATTAATTGATACGTGAGGGGGACTTGTTAAGCCTGCGGAAGTCCTGAAGGGACTACTGAATAAACAAGAGCTGTGTGTTCACTACCACTGCAAACAGCACTGTGCCCTACTCAACTGGCCATTGGGGGGGTGGTGTGTGTGTGTGTGTCAGTAGTATTACCTCCGGGCACTGACTTACCTGCGTTTCTTTAGTTGCAATCTCCCCGGGGGTTGGCCACTTCATAGCATCACCAAAATCTCCAACCTAAAAATAATATCAAGGGATTTTAACAGACTCTTCAGCACTTCTGTCACAAATGGCACCCTATTCCATACACAGTGCCCTACTTTTGATTAGGGCCCATAGGGTGCCGTATATAGGAAATAGGGTGCCATTTGGAATGCAAACATGTCTTTATGCTCATCACATTAACGCTTCACCATATCAACAAAGGTGTGGCCCAATAGAAACAATCCTCATTTACAACATAAAAATCTAAAACCAATTACAGCTCGAAAGTATTCAGAACCCTTGACCTTTTCCACACTTTGATGTAGATTGAGGATTTTTATTCATTTATTTATTTTTACACACAATGCCCATAATGACAGAGGAATAACTGGTTTTTAGAAATAAAAAAATGAAATATTCAGACCTTTTACTCAGTACTTTGTTGAAGCACCTATGGCGGCAATTACAGCCTTGAGTCTTCTTGGGTATGACCCTACAAGCTTGGCACAGCTGTATTTGGGGAGTTCCTCCCATTCTACTCTGCAGATTCTCTCAGGCTCTGTCAGGTTGGATGGGGAGCGTTGCTGCACATCTTTTTTCAGGTCTATCCAGAGATATTCGATTGGGTTCAAGCCCGGGCTCTGGCTGGTCCACTCAAGGACATTCAGAGACTTGTCCCGAAGCCACTCCTGCGTTGTCTTGAATGTGTGCTCAGGGTCATTGTCCTGTTGGAAGGTGAACCTTTGCCCCAGTCTGAGGTCCTGAGCGCTCTGGAGCAGGTTTTCATCAAGGATCTCTCTGCACTTTACTCCGTTCATCTTTACTCCAATCCTGACTAGTCTCCCAGTCCTTGCCGCTGAAAAACATCCCCAAAAACATCCCCACGCTTCACTGTAGGGATGGTGCCTGGTTTCCTCCAGATGTGACGCTTGGCATTCAGGTGACACTTGGCATCTTGGTTTCATCAGACCAGAGAATCTTGTTTCTCATGGTCTGAGGGTCATTTAGGTACCTTTTGGCAAACTCCAAGCAGCTCAGTTTGGCTGGGGGGCCAGCTCTAGGAAGAGTCTTGGTGGTGCCAAACTTCTTCCATTTAAGAATAATGGAGGACACGTTGTTCTTGGGGACAATGCTGCAACAAAAAAATGTGGTACCCTTCCCCAGATCCGTGCTTTAACACAATCCTGTCTCGGAGCTCTATGGGTAATTCCTTCGACCTCATGGCTTGGATTTTGCTCTGACATGCACTGTCAACTGTGGGACCTTATATAGACAGGTGTGTGCCTTCCCAAATAATGTCCAATCAATTTAATTTATCACAGGTGGATGATCAATGGAATCAGGATGCACCTGAGCTCAATTTCGAGTCTCATAGCAAAGGTTCTGAGTACTATTTTTAATACATTTGCAAAAATGTATAAACCTGTTTTTACTTTGTCATTGTATGGTATTGTGTGTAGATTGAGTATTTTTGCTGTAACGTAACAAAATTTGGAAAAAGTCAAGGGGTCTGAATACTTTTAGAATGCACTGTATAATGGCAAAAATGTGTTTTCCAGCTAATAGGTCGCCCTCACAAAAGAGGTGTTTAACCTCAATGGGTCTTACCTGGTTAAAGGTTAAATAAAATAGGCTGTCAAGAGTTCACATTCACTTGATGATAAGAAAAGACAAGTGACCATTTTGTTTTGCTAACGTATGATAGGGGTCCCTTGGTCACCGGTTTGCCTGGGAGGTGGTCTTTGGGCAAGAAAAGGTTGAAGACAGGGCGGGCTTCTCATGTAACTCGGGGGGCCCCCCTTCCAGCATTGGGGAACATCCCGTACCATATCTATTTCCATTGGCACAAGCACTGTTCACTCCCCTCTTGTTGGTGGAGAAAATAGAACGTGGTTCTATTTTAGATGGGAGAAGCAAGTCCCACCTCTCCCATCTCCTCATTGGTTTTTAGGAGCATATACCCACGTGGGTGATTGAAAGATGAACTGAAGTCCACACTCCAGTCAAGTTGGTGATGGTAATGCACCTTAAAGTTGGTTGTCAACCGCCACATAAACTCCAAAGAAGAAGCCTGAAGGAGGAGAGATTACTAGAAACAAACTCTGTTGACCCTTTTATCTGTGGATTAACTGTCGGAGTATAGGACCATGTGCATTTCAGGCAAAATAACAACCCAATGTTTATAACCCAGGACAAATTCATTAGCAACAGCAAGCTAGCTAGCTAAATTGTCAAAATGTTTCATGCTTTTTGACCTGTCCCCAAATGAATGTAGTTGGTTCAGAGTTCCTTTTGATATTTCAAGCTGCGTGTCCTGATGGCGTCTGGTGTGGGTGGACAAAATCCAACATGAGTGTGGGCGGTCTGGTCAGCATACAATGACTAACATGACAAGCGGAACTGATGATGCACTACCTTTCCAACATGCACCTTGTGCATTGTATTACGAGTTCCTTTAAAAAACCCACCCCATAGTTTGGGAACCACTCCTTTAGAGTGTTTATACACCTTATCTGACAGACTCCCAAAGTACTACCACTTGCATACCAGGAAGCATGGACTGTTTCTAAGCATAGCCGCAGATGTACACACAGGCACACACACACAATTTTGGCCAACAGGAGGAGGACGTTACCCTTTCTCCTCTCCGAGGCCGGGGGTTTGGGGCCTTCACCACCTTGGCTGGGCCTGTTGTGGGTGGCGGCTCTGTGGAAACAAGAAATACGGTGGACATCAACAGTCTGCTACAGCCATCAACAAAAACTACATGGAACCATGTAATCACATTTGTCTCCTCTTAGTTCCACTAGCAGAACAGACAATGAATATGTTATTGGGTCAATGAGGGGCTGTCCGATGCATTGACAGAAGGAAATGAGGATCTGTGTTCCAAAGCTGTGTCCCAAATGGCACCCTATATAGTGCACTACCTTTTCATATTTTTTAATAGTTATTTTGTGCACAAATGCCACATTAACGTACATCTCAGACGTTTGTTGCATCCATCTCATTTTTCAATCATGAGCACGTTAAGTAGCTGATAAACCTCAGTCCTCCATTAGGGCTTAGGTCAAATGGTGCACCATATAGGGAGTATATGGTGTCATTTGGGACTCAGGCCACAGTCAACTCCTTATATGGGCCTAAGCAATGGCATGGGACTGTCTATGAGCCCTGTGAAACTGCACAAGTTCTGAGCCAGTGAAAAGAAAGCACTGTGCTATGTTGAATTGGGACTGGTGGCGAACTGACTGCACTTGACCGTTCACTAGGGGTGTAATTCGTACCGAACCGTTAGGTACAGGGACCTCGGTTCGGTCCGCACTGTGAACCCGAATAAATACATTAAAGTTGTACAACAATAAAAAATGACCAGGCCTATAGTCTATGCCTACACTGCGTTGTCGGGCTTTTGAGCCGAAAAAACATGTCAGGCTATTACGTTAAAACAACTAGAGCATTAAGAGCACCTAATATTGGAGTAGCACGTCGTATAAGTGCCTAAATAATGTACTTTTATTGATTAGACAAAGTGTGTCATACCATCTGTGACAGTGTCAGTGCATGTCCACAGAGTCCACGTAGAATACCATGCCATCACTGCTGTCTACTAAGATGGTGGATGTGAAATTCACAAGGCAATTTGACCAAAATTCTCCTTTAAAGTTTTTACCCAAACTTTTCTAGTCTTCATAAACAAAATTATTTCAGCTCCACTTTCACTTCGAAAAATGGTCAAATGTCCAACATCAGCCAATTACGTTTTAACAATGACATTGTGTTCCCCTGTGTATTTTCCTATCAACTGGTAGCAATGCCTCCATTTGCTTTCATGTAATAGGATTATGGTGGTCTAAGATACAAATAATTAAACTTGAGTTAATGGCATTAGTTAATCGCAATTACCAACAAAAAAAAATACTTTAAAAAATATGTCAACTCAGCAAAAAAATAAACTTCCCTTTTTCAGGACCCTGTCTTTTCGTAAAATCCAAATTACTTCACAGATCTTCATTGTAAAGGGTTTGAACACTGTTTCCCATGCTTGTTCAATGAACCATAATTAATGAACATGCACCAGTGGAACAGTCGTTAAGACACTAACAGCTTACAGATGGTAGGCAATTAAGGTCACAGTTATGAAAACTTAGGACACTAAAGAGGCATTTCTACTGACTCTGAAAAACACCAAAAGAAAGAATCCCAGGGTCCCTGCTCATCTGCGTGAACATGCCTTAGGCATGCTGCAAGGAGGCATGAGGACTGCAGATGTGGCCAGGGCAATAAATTGCAATGTCCGTACTGTGAGACACCTAAGACAGCGCTACAGGGAGACAGGACGGACAGCTGATCGTCCTCGCAGTGGCAGACCACGTGTAGCAACACCTGCACAGGATCGGTACATCCAAACATCACACCTGCGGGACAGGTACAAGAAGGCAACAACAACTGCTGAGTTACACCAGGAATACACAATTCCTCCATCAGTGTTCAGACTGTCTGCAATCTGGTTTCCGAGCTGGTCATGGTTGCACCTCAGCCATGCTCAAGGTCCTAGACGATATCATAACCGCCATCGAAAAGAGAAAATACTGTGCAGCTGTTTACATCGACCTGGCAAAGGCTTTCGACTCTTTCAATAACCACATTCTTATCGGCAGACTCAACAGCCTTGACTTCGGCGATGTCATTTACAAAATAGCCCCCAACACTCTACTCAGCAAACTGGATGTAGTCTATCACAGTGCCACCCATTTTGTCACCAAAGCCCCATATACTACCCACCACTGCGACCTGTATGCTCTCGTTGGCTGGCCCTCGCTTCATATCCGTCGCCAAACACACTGGCTCCAGGTCATCTATAAATCGTTGCTAGGTAAAGCCAACTTATCTCAGCTCACTGGTCACCATAGCAACACCCATCCATAGCACACGCTCCAGCAAGTATATTTCACTGGTCACCCCCAAAGCCAATTCCTCCTTCGGACGCCTTTCCTTCTAGTTCTCTGCTGCCAATGACTGGAACAAATTGCAAAAATCACTAAAGCTGGAGAATCGTATCTACCTCACTAGCTTTAAGCACCAGCTGTCAGAGCAGCTCACAGATCACTGCACCAATCTGTAAATAGCCCACCCAACTACCTCATCACCATATTGTTATTTATTTTGCTCCTTTGCACCCCAGTACCGCTACTTATACACTCATCTTCTGCACATATATCACCCCGGTGTTTAATTTGCCATACTGTAATCATTTTGCCACTATGGCCTATTTATTGCCTCACCCCCCCTTATCCTACCTCATTTGCACACAATGTATATAGACTTTCTCTTTTGTGTAATTGACTGTATGTTTGTTTATTTAATGTGTAACTGTGTTGTTGCTTGTGTCACACTGCTTTGCTTTATCTTGGCCTGGTCGCAGTTGTAAATGACTACCTCAATTGGGCCGACCAACCAGTGCTCCCGCATTTGGCTAACCGGGCTATCTGCATTGTGTCCCGCCACCCGCCAACCACTCTTTTACGCTACTGCTACTCTCTGTCCATCATATAAGCATAGTCACTTTAAACCTAATCTACATGTACATACTACCTCAATCAGCCTAACAGGTGTCTGTCTGTCTATATAACCTCGCTACTGTATATAGCCTTTCTTTTTACTGTTTTATTTTTTTGTCTCACCGGGGGTGATGGTCAGATTCGTGTTTATAGAAAGAATGAGCGTTACACCGAGGCCTGCCCTCTGGTGCGGGATCGATTTGGAGGTGGAGGGTCCGTCATGGTCTGGGGCATTGTGTCACAGCATCATCGGACTGAGTTTGTTGTCAGTGCAGGCAATCTCACCGCTGTGCGTTACAGGGAAGACATCCTCCTCCCTCATGTGGTACCCTTCCTGCAGGCTCATCCTGACATGACCCTCCAGCATGACAATGCCACCAGCCATACTGCTCGTTCTGTGTGTTATTTCCTGCAAGACAGGAATGTCAGTGTTCAGCCATGGCCAGCGAAGAGCCTGGATCTCAATCCCATTGAGCACGTCTGGGACCTGTTGGATCGGAGGGTGAGGACTAGGGCCATTCCCCCCAGAAATGTCCAGGAACTTGCAGGTGCCTTGGTGGAAGGTTGGGGTAACATCTCACAGCAAGAACTGGCAAATCTGGTGCAGTCCATGAGGAGGAAATGCACTGCAGTACTTAATGCAGCTGGTGGCCACACCAGATACTGACTGTTACTTTTGATTTTGACCCCCCCTTTGTTCAGGGACACATTATTCCATTTCTGTTAGTCACATGTCTGTTCAGTTTATGTCTCAGTTGTTGAAACTTATGTTCATATGAATATTTGCACATGTTAAGCTTGCTAAAAATAAAACGCAGTTGACATTGAGGACATTTCTTTTGCTCAAATTTGGCCCTAAAGAAAGATTTGTCCATTTAAAAAGCAGTGGATTGAGATACAGGCATACTTTGATTGTAACACGGAACCCAAACTGGCTTGTGCGCGTGGGCCATCGTGCATAAATTTATTTTGTCCACCTACACCAAACACGATCACGACACGCAGGTTAAAATATCAAAACAAACTCTGAACCAATTACAATAATTTGGGGACAGGTCAAAAAGCATGAAACATTTATGGTAATTTAGCTAGTTAGCTTACACTTGCTAGCTAATTTGTCCTATTTAGCTAGCTTGCTGTTGATAGCTAATTTGTCCTGGGGTATAAACGTTGAGTTGTATTTTACCTGAAATGCACAAGGTCCTCTACTCCGACAACTAATCCACACAAAACGGTCAACAGAATCGTTTCTAGTCATCTCTCCTCCTTCCAGGCTTTTTAATCTTTGAACTTATATGGTGATTGGCATCTACACTTCCATAGTATTACTACAAAACCAGCAACACAGTTCGTCATTCAATCACCCATGTGGGTATAACCAATGAGGAGATGGCATGTGGGTACCTAGCCGGGTTGGAGCGAGCAGTCGCATCCGCACTTCGGTCTGCACTTCGGTCTGCAGGTAGTATAACTTTTCATTACATTTCATTATAGTACAACGGTTTGATTTGTCTAATCTTAGCAATTTCTTCTTAGCTAGCTACATAGCCGTCTTTGTATCAAAGATAATTGCGTAATTATCGTATTTCGTCGTCCTAACGTATCTGCCCAGCAGCTAGCCAGCTAGCTAACGCCCACCGTCTACATAGCTAGCTACATAGCCGTCTCTGTATCAAAGATAATTGTGTAGATAATTGTGTAGTCTAGAGCGATTTTCTAGGTTACCTAGCCAGCTATTGTCGTTCTTTTAACGCAACGTAACGTAATCAACACTGCTAGCTAGCTAGCCAGCTAGCCCCTGAATCAACAACGCAGCCAGCTATTTGTCGTCCTTAACGTAGGAGACACTGCTAGCTAGCCAACAGCTAGCCAACGTCTACCGATTAGAACTCAACAACCCGGTCGCATTCCGCCTCGCTCCACAGGTAGTATCACATTTTCATTTCATTTCATTACAGTACAACGGTTTGATTTGTTTGATCGTAGCTAGCTACATAGCTAGCTACATAGCCGTCTCTGTATCAAAGATAATTGTGTAGTCTAGAGCGATTTTCTAGGTTACCTAGCCAGCTATTGTCGTTCTTTTAACGCAACGTAACGTAATCAACACTGCTAGCTAGCCAGCTAGCCCCCGAATCAACAACGCAGACACTGCCAGCTAGCCTACAAAGTCAACAACGCAGCCACTGCCAGCTAGCCTACTTCAGCAGTACTGTATCATTTTTAATCATTTTAGTCAATAAGATTCTTGCTACGTAAGATCAACTTTCTGAACATTCGAGACGTGTAGTCCACTTGTCATTCCAATCTCCTTTGCATTGGCGTAGCCTCTTCTGTAGCCTGTCAACTATGTGTCTGTCTATCCCTGTTCTCTCCTCTCTGCACAGACCATACAAACGCTCCACACCGCGTGGCCGCGGCCACCCTAATCTGGTGGTCCCAGCGCGCACGACCCACGTGGAGTTCCAGGTCTCCGGTAGCCTCTGGAACTGCCGATCTGCGGCCAACAAGGCAGAGTTCATCTCAGCCTATGCCTCCCTCCAGTCCCTCGACTTCTTGGCACTGACGGAAACATGGATCACCACAGATAACACTGCTACTCCTACTGCTCTCTCTTCGTCCGCCCACGTGTTCTCGCACACCCCGAGAGCTTCTGGTCAGCGGGGTGGTGGCACCGGGATCCTCATCTCTCCCAAGTGGTCATTCTCTCTTTCTCCCCTTACCCATCTGTCTATCGCCTCCTTTGAATTCCATGCTGTCACAGTTACCAGCCCTTTCAAGCTTAACATCCTTATCATTTATCGCCCTCCAGGTTCCCTCGGAGAGTTCATCAATGAGCTTGATGCCTTGATAAGCTCCTTTCCTGAGGACGGCTCACCTCTCACAGTTCTGGGCGACTTTAACCTCCCCACGTCTACCTTTGACTCATTCCTCTCTGCCTCCTTCTTTCCACTCCTCTCCTCTTTTGACCTCACCCTCTCACCTTCCCCATCTACTCACAAGGCAGGCAATACGCTCGACCTCATCTTTACTAGATGCTGTTCTTCCACTAACCTCATTGCAACTCCCCTCCAAGTCTCCGACCACTACCTTGTATCCTTTTCCCTCTCGCTCTCATCCAACACTTCCCACACTGCCCCTACTCGGATGGTATCGCGCCGTCCCAACCTTCGCTCTCTCTCCCCCGCTACTCTCTCCTCTTCCATCCTATTATCTTCCCTCTGCTCAAACCTTCTCCAACCTATCTCCTGAATCTGCCTCCTCAACCCTCCTCTCCTCCCTTTCTGCATCCTTTGACTCTCTATGTCCCCTATCCTCCAGGCTGGCTCGGTCCTCCCCTCCCGCTCCGTGGCTCGATGACTCATTGCGAGCTCACAGAACAGGGCTCCGGGCAGCCGAGCGGAAATGGAGGAAAACTCGCCTCCCTGCGGACCTGGCATCCTTTCACTCCCTCCTCTCTACATTTTCCTCTTCTGTCTCTGCTGCTAAAGCCACTTTCTACCACTCTAAATTCCAAGCATCTGCCTCTAACCCTAGGAAGCTCTTTGCCACCTTCTCCTCCCTCCTGAATCCCACTCCCCCCCCTCTGCAGATGACTTCGTCAACCATTTTGAAAAGAAGGTCGACGACATCCGATCCTCGTTTGCTAAGTCAAACGACACCGCTGGTTCTGCTCACACTGCCCTACCCTGTGCTCTGACCTCTTTCTCCCTCTCTCTCCAGATGACATCTCGCGTCTTGTGACGGCCGGCCACCCAACAACCTGCCCGCTTGACCCTATCCCCTCCTCTCTTCTCCAGACCATTTCCGGAGACCTTCTCCCTTACCTCACCTCGCTCATCAACTCATCCCTGACCGCTGGCTACGTCCCTTCCGTCTTCAAGAGAGCGAGAGTTGCACCCCTTCTGAAAAACCTACACTCGATCCCTCCGATGTCAACAACTACAGACCAGTATCCCTTCTTTCTTTTCTCTCCAAAACCCTTGAACGTGCCGTCCTTGGCCAGCTCTCCCGCTATCTCTCTCAGAATGACCTTCTTGATCCAAATCAGTCAGGTTTCAAGACTAGTCATTCAACTGAGACTGCTCTTCTCTGTATCACGGAGGCGCTCCGCAATGCTAAAGCTAACTCTCTCGCCTCTGCTCTCATCCTTCTAGACCTATCGGCTGCCTTCGATACTGTGAACCATCAGATCCTCCTCTCCACCCTCTCCGAGTTGGGCATCTCCGGCGCGGCCCACGCTTGGATTGCGTCCTACCTGACAGGTCGCTCCTACCAGGTGGCGTGGCGAGAATCCGTCTCCTCACCACGTGCTCTCACCACTGGTGTCCCCCAGGGCTCTGTTCTAGGCCCTCTCCTATTCTCGCTATACACCAAGTCACTTGACTCTGTCATAACCTCACATGGTCTCTCCTATCATTGCTATGCAGACGACACACAATTAATCTTCTCCTTTCCCCCTTCTGATGACCAGGTGGCGAATCGCATCTCTGCATGTCTGGCAGACATATCAGTGTGGATGACGGATCACCACCTCAAGCTGAACCTCGGCAAGACGGAGCTGCTCTTCCTCCCGGGAAGGACTGCCCGTTCCATGATCTCGCCATCACGGTTGACAACTCCACTGTGTCCTCCTCCCAGAGCGCTAAGAACCTTGGCGTGATCCTGGACAACACCCTGTCGTTCTCAAATAACATCAAGGCGGTGGCCCTTTCCTGTAGGTTCATGCTCTACAACATCCGCAGAGTACGACCTTGCCTCACACAGGAAGCGGCGCAGGTCCTAATCCAGGCACTTGTCATCTCCCGTCTGGATTACTGCAACTCGCTGTTGGCTGGGCTCCCTGCCTGTGCCATTAAACCCCTACAACTCATCCAGAACGCCGCAGCCCGTCTGGTGTTCAACCTTCCCAAGTTCGCTCACGTCACCCCGCTCCTCCGCTCTCTCCACTGGCTTCCAGTTGAAGCTCGCATCCGCTACAAGACCATGGTGCTTGCCTACGGAGCTGTGAGGGGAACGGCACCTCAGTACCTCCAGGCTCTGATCAGGCCCTACACCCAAACAAGGGCACTGCGTTCATCCACCTCTGGCCTGCTCGCCTCCCTACCACTGAGGAAGTACAGTTCCCGCTCAGCCCAGTCAAAACTGTTCGCTGCTCTGGCCCCCCAATGGTGGAACAAACTCCCTCACGACGCCAGGACAGCGGAGTCAATCACCACCTTCCGGAGACACCTGAAACCCCACCTCTTTAAGGAATACCTAGGATAGGATAAAGTAATCCTTCTCACACCCCCCCCCTTAAAAGATTTAGATGCACTATTGTAAAGTGGCTGCTCCACTGGATGTCATAAGGTGAATGCACCAATTTGTAAGTCGCTCTGGATAAGAGCGTCTGCTAAATGACTTAAATGTTAAATGTAATGTAAATGTGGTACCTGCTTCTATAAACCAATCAGGAGATGGGAGAGGCAGGACTTGCAGTGCGATCTGCGACAGAAATAGAAAGCAGTTCTATTCTAGCCCTTGGCAACGCAGACGCTCGTTGACGCACGCGAGCAGTGTGGGTGCAATAATTGAATAACAGATTCCTACATTTATTTTTGCAACGCATACTACGCGAGCAGTGTGGTCAGCCTGTTAGGGACCGAAAGACACAATCATCTACATCAGAATGGTTTAATCAAATTTATCACAAACACCACAAAAGTCACTAACATAACTACAGCTATTAATGCTCCCAATGCTTAAGTAGGCCTACTCCCTCTTACCAAATGTTTTTGAAGTTTAACACTTGCGCACAGCTCACGCACACTCAGTCTCTCTCACACACACCTTTAAGTACTTTTAAAGCTTCAGGCATTCTAAATGAGTGTGACTATATGAAAAAATAACTGTTTATATGGACAAAGAACAAGAGTTTTAAAACTTGTCCAAACGTATGAATACACTAAACACTTGGTTCTGTTCAGATAACTTCACACACATATAGGCCTATACACTCTCTCTCACACTATTGACTATGATATTGATTACTGCATTGTTCAGAAAAGTTCTTACTCTAACGCACATCCTCTCTCACACACAAGTATACACACCCCACTCTTCCATACGCAGTGTACCTTTGAAGCATCTTTTTGCTGAGTGCATTCAGTTTTTCCTGAGCAATCCAAATTTGACCATAGCCCATTCAGTGGTCAAGATCAGGTTGCTAGCTAGTAATGTTGTTTGTTATCAAAACAAAAAATAGCGGCTTGTGAGTAGTTTAGAAATGGCCCGCGACATGGCAACCAATCCACTACGAAAAGAAAGAAAAAAAACATAGCTCCAGTAATATTGGAAACAACTTCCACATGATTTTGGTGAGAAATACCCCAGGTGTTCTACAGTCAAAGCGATTGGCTGTCAAAGCAATGGTCCACTGCCCTTGTCCATCATAATACATATTTTTCTTTAGGAACGTATTGGGATTTGGGGGATGGGATAGTTCTGTTCATTGACATGTGCTGACAACGTATTTTCCTCTAACTCTATTTATTAGACAGGGTAAGGTGCCAAAAGCTAAATCCATTGCTGATGACACCAATAATTTCCTATTGCAAGAACTTGTGCCAGCAAGACAGCCTAACTACACTGCTCAAAAAATAAAGGGAACACTTAAACACAATGTAACTCCAAGTCAATCACACTTTTGTGAAATCAAACTGTCCACTTAGGAAGCAACACTGATTGACAATAAATTCCACATGCTGTTGTGCAAATGGAATAGACAACAGGTGGCAATTATAGGCAATTAGCAAGACACCCCCAATAAAGGAGTGGTTCTGCAGGTGGTGACCAGACCACTTCTCAGTTCCTATGCTTCCTGGCTGATGTTTTGGTCACTTTGAATGCTGGCGGTGCTTTCACTCTCGTGGTAGCATGAGACGGAGTCTACAACCCACACAAGTGGCTCAGGTAGTGCAGCTCATCCAGGAGGGCACATCAATGCGAGCTGTGGCAAGAAGGTTTGCTGCATCTGTCAGCGTAGTGTCCAGAGCATGGAGGCGCTACCAGGAGACAGGCCAGTACATCAAGAGACGTGGAGGACGCCGTAGGAGGGCAACAACGCAGCAGCAGGACCGCTACCTCCGCCTTTGTGCGAGGAGGAGCAGGAGGAGCACTGCCAGAGCCCTGCAAAATGACCTCCAGCAGGCCACAAATGTGCATGTGTCTGCTCAAACGGTCAGAAACAGACTCCATGAGGGTGGTATGAGGGACCGACATCCACAGGTGGGGGTTGTGCTTACAGCCCAACACCGTGCAGGACGTTTGGCATTTGCCAGAGAACACCAAGATTGGCAAATTTGCCACTGGCGCCCTGTGCTCTTCACAGATGAAAGCAGGTTCACACTGAGCACATGTGACAGAGTCTGGAGACGCAGTGGAGAACGTTCTGCTGCCTGCAACATCCTCCAGCATGACCGGTTTGGCGGTGGGTCAGTCATGGTGTGGGGTGGCATTTCTTTGGGGGGGCCGCACAGCCCTCCATGTGCTCGCCAGAGGTAGCCTGACTGCCATTAGGTACCGAGATGAGATCCTCAGACCCCTTGTGAGACCATATGCTGGTGCGGTTGGCCCTGGGTTCCTCCTAATGCAAGACAATGCTAGACCTCATGTGGCTGGAGTGTCAGCAGTTCCTCCAAGAGGAAGGCATTGATGCTATGGTCTGGCCCGCCCGTTCCCCAGACCTGAATCCAATTGAGCACATCTGGGACATCATGTCTCGCTCCATCCACCAACGCCACGTTGTACCACAGTGTCCAGGAGTTGGCGGATGCTTTAGTCCAGGTCTGGGAGGAGATCCCTCAGGAGACCATCCGCCACCTCATCAGAAGCATGCCCAGGCATTGTAGGGAGGTCATACAGGCACATGGAGGCCACACACACTACTGAGCCTCATTTTGACTTGTTTTAAGGACATTACATCAAAGTTGGATCAGCCTGTAGTGTGGTTTTCCACATTAATTTTGAGTGTGACTCCAAATCCAGACCTCCATGGGTTGCTAAATTTGATTTCCATTGATAATTTGTGTGATTTTGTCATCAGCACATTCAACTATGTAAAGAAAAAAGTATTTATTAAGAATATTTCATTCATTCAGATCTAGGATGTGTTATTTTAGTGTTCCCTTTTTTTTGAGCAGTGTATAAAGACTTATGAAGTATAGCTACACCAAACACACACGCACGCCCTTGCTCTCCCTGGATTTGTTTCAAATGACAGCTGCCCGCCAAAACCGGTCTGTGGTATGTCAGATTTGCCTCGGCAATGATGCTATGAAGCCATCAAAAATGCTTAACTAAAAAAATTAAAATGGAGAACCAACCAAACATAAATGCTTTACTCTCTCAAAACATTTTCCAAGTGCAAGGCTTCTTTCACTATAGCTGATAAACTGGTCATAGCCAAGAGGTTTTAGGCCTATCTGCTGCTACACAAATCTGCATAATCGAACTTTACAATGATAACGTCACGCATAGAAACAAGGATATAGCCGATGATATTGAATCATAGGTTTTAGACAGAGCCTGCGCATCAAATTGGTTTTACAATCCAATTTGATGAGACAACTGACATGCCTGCGTTTTGTATATATTCTCTTCATATGAATAATTTATTTGGTGCAGAGATTTGCCTCAGAATACAACTGCAAGGGAAATGTTCTGTGTTCTGAACGAGTACATAACAAGACATGGATTAGGATGGGACCGTTGTTTCTGGGATCGGTAACGACGAGACTGCTGCTCAACCTATCCATGCAGGGCTGAGCAAGTGACATTTTCCAAGCAAACGGTAAAATTGCCGCTTTCAAGAAAAAGCCGGGTGTCTGGAGAGACCGAGTGGATAGAGGCATTTTCAATATATTCCCCATATTTTCTCAACACGGGTGATGTAGACATGGATCACGTATTTTTATTGTTTTGGTAATTTACAGACAGCCCAGAGAGGGACACTGCCCATGAAGACAGCACAGACAAACCATGGAAGTAGCCAAGAAAATACATTGTTCATTATTTTTAGAGTAAAGTCAAAATCAATGAAGAGTTTCTTGTTTTATAAAGAAAAAAAGGGATTGTCTATTTGTTTTACCAACGCGGTCCGGAGAACAAGGCGGCCATGCCTTGCTGGTCCCTGACACAAAAAAAGATTGAGAATGGCTGAACTAGGCTACAGATTTCAGGCAAGAGCCTCCTTGCCGCAACAAGGCAGTCTATGTGTATGTACTCAGGTCTATAAACAGATTATACATTAACTTTCCAAGATAAAAATAGGTTAAGAAGGAGTGGGGGAATTTTATCAGCAATGCTGATTGTGAACTCAAGGTGTTTTCCAGTATGACCTTCAGAAAGATAATGCTGAAACCACAAAATAAAATGGAAACAGCCAGGGCATGAGCAATGACACAGCCTGAAGTTGTGGGAAGGACAGTAAAATGATCCTGCTGTAATGCAGTTACCCATACTGTCAGAGGGATTGAAAAGCTTGAACTTGTACAAGCCCCCTCAACTAACTGTTTTCTAAACATGGACCAAACTCTGGAATTGTGTTTCGTGGTAAACTACGTATGCACATGGGCACATCCCCACAGCATGATGCTGCCACCACCTTGCTTCACCGTAAGGATGGTGCCTGGTTTCCTCCAGATCTTAGCATTCAGACCTAGCAGTTCAATCGCGGCTTCATCAGACCAGAGAATCTTGTTTCTCATGGTCTGAGAGTCCTTTAGGTGCCTTTTGGCAAACTCCAAGCGGGCTGTCGTGTGCCTTTTACTGTGGCTTTTGTCTGGCCACTCCTCCATAAAGGCCTGATTGATGGAGTTCAGCAGAGATGATTGTCCTTCTGGAAGGTTCCCCCACCTCCACAGAAGAACTCGGGAGATCTGTCAAAGTGACCACTGAGTTCCTGGTCACCTCCCTGACCAAGGCCCTTCTCCCCCGATTGCTCAGTTTGGCTGGGCGTCCAGGGTTAGGAAGAGTATCGGTGGTTCCAAACTTCTTCCATTTAAGAATGGAGGACATTGAGTTCTTGGGAACCTTCAATGCTGCAGAGTTTTTTGGTTCCCTTCCCTAGATCTCTCTCGGAGCTCTACAGACAATTCCCTCGACCTCATGGCTTAGTTGTAATCATGTCCAGTCAAGTTGTAGAAACATTTCAAGTATAATCAATGGAAACAGGACGCACCCGAGCTCAATTTCGAGTCTCATAAACAAGGGTCTGAATACTTATGTAAATAAGGTACCAGTTTTTTTTTTAACAACTTGCAAAAATGTGTAAAAAGCCATTTTCACTATGTCATTATGGGGTATTGTGCTTAGATTTATGGAGGATTTATATTTTTTATTTTATCTATTTTAGATTAAGGCTGTAAAGTATCAAAAAGCGCAAAAGGGGAAGGGGTCTGAATACTTTCCGAATGCACTGTATATGTTAGAGAAGCTTCCATTGAAGAACATTGGGTTCTATTGGATAAATAACTCCAACCATGTGATGGCAGGTGATGTAAAGATATAGCAAGTGAGTTTATTCAATAACAATTTACAATCAAGAACATCAAAGGCTGGGGCCTCCCGAGTGGCCAGAGGTCTAAGGCATTGCATCGCAGTGCTTGAGGCATCACTATAGACCCGGGTTCAATCCCAGGCTGTCACAACCTGTAACCCAGGCTGTGACTCCCATAGGATGCTCTTGCATCCTGACTTCAGTTATTTATTTTACACCTTTATTTAACCCGGTAGGCTAGTTGGGAACAAGTTCTCATTTGCAACTGCGACCTAGCCAAGATAAAGAATAGCAATTCGACACATACAACAGAGTTACACATGGAATAAACAAAACAAAAATGATATATACAGTGTGTGCAAATGAGGTAAGATAAGGGAGTTAAGGCAATAAATAGGCCATGGTGGCGAAGTAATTACAATATAGCAATTAAACACGAATGGTAGATGTGCAGAAAATGTGTGCAAGTAGAGATACTGGGGTGCAAAGGAGCAAGATAAATAAATACAGTATGGGGATGAGGTAGTTGGATGGACTGTTTACAGATGGGTTATGTACTGGTGCAGTGATCTGTGAGCTGCTCTGACAGCTGGTGTTTAAAGCTAGTGAGGGAGATGTGAGTCTCCAGCTTCAGATTTTTGTAGTTCGTTCCAGTCATTGGCAGCAGAGAACTGGAAGGAAAGACGACCAAAGGAGGAATTGGCTTTGGGGGTGACCAGTGAGATATACCTGCTGGAGCGCATGCTACGAGTGGGTGCTGCTATGGTGACCAGTGAGCTGAGATAAGGCGGGGCTTTACCTAGCAGAGACTTGTAGATAACCTGTAGCCAGTGGGTTTGGCAACGAGTATGAAGCGAGGGACAACCAACGAGAGCGTACAGGTCGCAATGGTGGGTAGTGTATGGGGCTTTGGTGACAAAAGGATGGCACTGTGATAGACTGCATCCAGTTTGTTGAGTAGTGTTGAAGGCTATTTTATAGATGACATCACTGAAGTCGAGGATCAGTAGGATGGTTAGTTTTACGAGGGTGTTTGGCAGCATGAGTGAAGGATGCTTTGTTGCGAAATAAGAAGCCGATTCGATTTAATTTTTGATTGGTGATGTTTAATGCGAGTCTGGAAGGAGAGTTTACAGTCTAACCAGACACCTAGGTATTTGTAGTTGTCCAAGTATTCTAAGTCAGAGCCGTCCAGAGTAGTGATGCTGGACGGGCGAGCAGGTGCGGGCAGTGATCGGTTGAATAGCATGCGTTTAGTTTTCCATGCATTTAAGAGCAGTTGGAGGCCACGGACGGAGAGTTGTATGGCATTGAAGCTCGTCTGGAGGTTAGTTAACAGTCTCCAAAAAGGGGCCAGAAGTATACAGAATGGTGTTCTGAATAGAGGTGTACCAGAGAATCACCAGCAGCAAGAGCAACATCATTGATGTATACACAGTTGTCATTTATTGACCGGTGTTTCCACCAACACATTGGTGCGGCTGGCTTCTGGGTTAAGCGGGCGGATGTTAAGGAGCACTGCATGGCGGATCATGTTTCGGAGGACGCATGACTCAACCTTCGCCTCTCCCAAGCCCATTGGGGAGTTACAGCAAGGAGACAAGAGCGTAATTGGAAATCACAAAATTGGGGAGAAAAGGGGGGTAAAATACACAGAAAATAGCTCCAACTAAGATATTTACTTTATGTCCTTAATGCAAATCCAACACAACACTTCACTGAGTACCACTTCATATTTTAAAGTATGGTGGTGGCAGCATCATGTTATGGGTATGCTTTTTTTAGAATAAAGAGAAACGGAATAGAGCTAAGAACAGGCAAAATCCTAGAGGAAGACCTGGTTGTCTGCTTTCCAACAGACACTGACAGATGAATCCACCTTTCATCAGGACAATAACCTAAAACACACAGCCAAATATACACAAGTTGCTTACCAAGACGACATTGAATGTTCCTGGGTGGCCTAGTTACAGTTTGAATTACCGGCTTGAAAATCTAAAAATAGCAAGAAAATTGTTTTTTTTAAATGCTCTAGCTATGATCAACCACCAACTTGCCAGAGCTTGAAGAAGTTTAAAGAATAATGTGCTAATATATTAGACATAATATGGAGACAAAGGATGCACGATATAATCAGTGAACATATCGGATGTCTAGTTTATGTCTAGTTTAACGCCCGATGAGCAATACCGATGTCAAAGCTGACGTGCATACCTATATAAACGAAGTTACATGACGTAATGACGGCGCATAAAATTTTGCGCTGAACGTGGAACACAGCATTCCTAACCTAGCCCACAATGTCTGCTGTGTGGATCGAGCAGTCAACTAGTAGAGCAGTCATTTGAAAGAGTAAGACAATTTCAGTGAGGCAACTCAAAGGCGAAATCCATTAAAAACGCCAAGATAATGGAATTCATTGCCCTTGACAATCAACCGTTCTGTCGTGGGTGATGTTGGCTTTCGCCGACCGGTCGAGCACCGTAACACACTACCAAGTGTGCTATTTTTCAGATGTTGCCATACCGGAGTTACACAGTAATAGCGTCACTGCTGTTAGCTTCACGACATATTATGGAATGCCGTTTGGGTCTTTGCGTGTCAAAAAAGATACAGTAGCACTGTCAAAGCTGTACAAAAAAAGCCTGCAGAAAAAGGCCACGAATGATGTGTTCACAATACTGCGTTGGTAATAAAGCATGATTTGTTCAACCGCAAATTCTGGGGTAGTTAGCTTTAGCTTGGTACCTAGCTAGCACCAATACAAGGAGGAAAACAATGACCAGTAAAAACTGCAGTCATTGTAATTATTCTTAGCAATGATTTAGGAATCCGTGAGTAAGTTTAAGCTAAGTTTCCACTTGTTGTTCACCCTTTTGAAATTGAACTTAATTTCATGAAAATAAATGCTAGCCAGCTACTGTTCCCCAAAGCTAACGGTATAAGCAGCCAGCTAGCTTCATTTGGCTAGCCACAATAAGGACATTGGGTTCAATAGTGGACTTTGCGGTTAGCCTTCAAAACAAAAGTGTAATTTACAATGATGCAAATGAATACAAATAGAATTATGCCATACATTTATTTTGAAGGCAAAGTCCACTATTGTGGCTAATCCTTATTGTGGCTAGCTTCACATAGATGGGTCCGACAATTAATCAAATAAGAACGGTCTTATAAATGAGGGTTATTTTAGATGACACCTAGCTATATAGTTAGCTAGCTAACTATAGCCACTGAAACAGATTGTCGTTTTACTGTGTTTTGGGGGAAGAACATTGTTTGCATCCATGAGTTAGCTAGCTTTTTTTATGACCAGCACTGTAGGAGTGCGAGACAACTTTACCAGAATCATAGCATAGGTATTGATTAATCGTTGTGACATGAAATACGAGTGAGTGTAAACACGTTAAAAAACATTAAAAATGTATGAACTCATTAAAATATTGTGACGTGCAGTCATATTCAGGTCCTGATTGGTCAATCAAGCTTATTTGACACTTTAAATAGTGTTAAATTGTATATTTTTGATACGCAAAGACTCAAACAGCGTTCCATATAAATCCTGGTTGAGAACGAAACTGAACAACGAAACAGCACAGCAAGTAAGTGAAAGAAATAGGTTTTGATTATGTTTTACTGGTAATGGGGACATGCGTAAAAGCCAACAAAATAACTTTTTGATCAGTGTGGTGTGTAACCTTTAACTTGGCAACTCAGTTAAGAACAAATTCTTAGTTACAATGACAGCCTACCCCAGCCAAGCCCGGATGACGCTGGGCCAATTGCGCACCACCCTATGGTACCCCCAATCACGGCCAGATGCGATACAGCCTGGATTCGAACCAGGGACTGTGGTGACACACACCTCTTGCACTGAGTTGGTGCCTTAGACCGCTGCGCCACTCGTGTGTCAGCCAGTGACAAAAAATCTCAAATTATAAATGCAGGCTGTAACAGAATGTGGAAAAAGTTAAAGGGTGTGAATAATTTCTGAAGGCACTGTATGTACTGAATTTCAGGGGATTAGATCAGTTTGCTTTCTCAGTTGCTTGTTTTAGCACCACCATGTGGCCAATTGGCATGAGATCGCACGAGAGGGTGTGGCCCATGGCCTTTTACCATCTTGCAAAGTTGCACCCTCCTGGGCCTTACCATCTCATGAAAATGTGCATTTTTAAACTAAATTGACAGAAACTCAAATAATAATAGCCAACCAATACAATAGGGTTTCAACCATTTTTTCTGGCTAGAACCCCTAAACAAAATCTGACTGTGTGGTTACGGCTTCAAGGGAAGTAGAGCAACATGCTCAAACGTATGATAGCAAGAAGTGTTCTGTGCCACCACTCCAGCTTGTGTTCAGCCCAGAAGCAAGCCGCTATGGCCCAGCCTCCACCTATGAGGAATCGTCAACAGGGTCCAAACAACCCAAAAATTAACTAAAATATTTGTAATGGTAAAATGTTTGTGTAAACCAATACTAAAACCAGATAAACAAGATAATGGCGATAAATGGACCTATATACACTAAGTGGCTAGTTTTTTTAGGTACATTTTACATTAGCATTTGAGTGAATTTGCAGACGCCCTCAACCAGAGCGATTTACAGTGGTGAGTATATACATACATTTTCGTACAATACCCGATCGGACCCACCTTTGCCTCCAGAACAGCCTGAATTCTCTGAGGGCGTGGATTCTACAAGGTGGCGTTCAAACATTTCTCAATTGGTATCAAGGGACCTAACGTGTGCCAGGAAAACATTCCCTACACCATTACACCACCAGCCTGTACCGTTGACACCAGGCAGAGGATGGGGCCATGGACTCATGCTGCTTACGCCAAATCCTGACTCTGCCATCAGCATGCATGACGCAACAGGAACCGAGATGCATCGGTCCAAGCAATGTTTTTCCACTCTTCAATTGTCCAGTGTTGGTGATCACGTGCCCACTGGAGACACTTATTTTTAGCTGATAGGAGTGGAAACCAATGTGGTCGTCTGCTGCAATAACCTGTGACAAGGACCGAGAAGTTGTACGTTCCGAGATGCCGTTCTGCACCGTTATTTGACCGTTTGTGAACCACCAGTTAGCTTGCACAATTCTTGCCATTCTACTTTAAAACTCTCATCGAGCCGTTTTCACCCACTAGACTGCTAGACTGGATGTTTTGTTTGTCGCACTATTCTCAGTTAACCCTAGACACTGTCGTGCGTGAAAAGCCCAGGAGGCTGGCCGTTTGAGAGATTAGAACAAAGTCACTTAGAATGGGCAAAAAGAGTGACCTAATGTTCAAACGAAACTAACTGAATGCCTCAATGCCGGTCTGCCTGCTTTATATAGCAAGCCACAGCCACGTGACTCACTGTCTGTAGGAGCGAACCCATTTTCATGAACTGGCTCAATATACTGGCCACAGAGTGTATTCTTAAATAAGATCTTTGAGAACTAACAATCACCTAAATAAAGGCTAGACAGTCAGGGAGAATCTGACGTTCAAAATATTATAGATTGAGGTATTTTGTCATTGCACCGATTGTTATGTTTGAGTCACTCATAGCATAAGCCATGGCAAAATGTGTAGAATTTCAGGAAATTAGCTTAAACTGCCACACCAACCATCAGACATGAAAGACACCAAAGAAATGTTGTTTAGTCGATCAGCACTTATTCTGACAGAAGCTGCACAAGAACTGGGCTCAGGGGAAGATAATGAATCAACTGAAATAGAAAGCAGTCTGTAGCGGTCTGCATCTAAGGCACTTCAACACACAGTAGTGTCCTAGATTAGATCTAAGGAGAAGAGCTGCTGCAACACCATGACGACAGAGGTCAGTGAGAACCAAACATTGAGGAAAAGACACCCGCAGCCATACACACTCCCTCCCTCCCTCTCGCGCACACATCTCGAAGACACTCACTAGCGTCACATGATCAGTAGGGTGACATCACCACCAGCTGAGTAACAGGCTCAAACACTGGAGTGCTGGCTGAGCAGGAAAAAGGCCACTGTGCCTCTGCCTGAGGCGACAGCAACACACCCTAGGCATAGGCCAGCACTCCCATCTGAAGCACAGTGTGCTTTCACTGGGATGTGTCCGTGTCGATGAGCCAAAAACAGATGCAACTCTTTAAAGGGATATTGCAAGATTCTGGAACTTGTGGATACCATGTTTATATCTCTGTGTGCAGTACGAAGGAAGTTAGGTAGTTTCACGAGCCAATGCTAACTAGCATTAGCGCAATGGCTGGAAGTCTACAGGTACACTAGTGCAGGGTTCTCCCAAAATAATGTAATAGAGGCACTGCGTGACCATGTGGACTGGCTGCAACTCTATGGAAAAGCATCCCTTTAAAGATCAAAAGTCTAGAGCTGAGAGACCTGGGTAGACAGGCTGACATAAACAGCTGAGAGAGAGGAAGGGAGGACTTCACTACCCAGAGTTTCGCTTTTTGCTATAGTAAGCAAGTACCTCAGTGAACCAAAAGGTAGCTTTTTAAACTAATGATTAGAGCTGCATAGTGCATACCACCGTCTGGTCAAGCGGACCAGACCATTATGCTTTGGGAGAAAAATTTAAATTGATGTGAAAGAATAGCCTATTCCACCACAAACCTAGACTCAGCTAATTTTTTCCCCATCATTGAGAAGAACCCCTTCAAAGCTGTGCTGCTGGTTTAAAAAAACAGCTGTTACAGCATATTGCAAACACTTCATGGCAAAAATAAAAAGTCAAAAGAAGAGGATCACAGTTGTAACTTTATTGCAGCCTACAGGGATGGGCATGACATTTTGTTAGTGTTCGAGGCCTCGCCTGATTGTTTTTCAGTACTCTAATAAAAACAGGCACACTGGAAAAATAAGTGCACGTTTATATGCCAACAGTGCGCAACAATGCCTAATTTATCATAACTATTACAGATAACAAATCCTAATTGCCTCACACTATATAGAAAAGTGGACACCCCTTCAAATTAGTGGATTGGTTGTCAAGGGCAATTAGTGAATCGAGCACACCGCCATGCAATCTCCATAGACAAACGTTGGCAGTAGACTGACCTTACTGAAGAGCTCAGTGACTTTCAACATGCCACCGTCATAGGATGCCACCTCTCCAAGAAGTCAGTTGGTAAAATTTCTGCCCTGCTAGAGGTTCCCCGGTCAACTGTAAGCCCTGTTATTGTGAAGTGGAAATGTCTAGGAGCAACAACAGCTCAGCAGTGAAGTGGTAGGCCACAAAAGCTCACAGAACGGGACTGCCAAGTGCTGAAGTGCGTAAAAATGTTGCTACAGTTACAAACTGCCTCTGCAAGCAATGTCCGCACAAGAACTGTTCATCAGGAGCTTCATTAAATCGGTTTCCATGGTCGAGCAGCAGCACACAAGCCTAAGATCACCATGAGCAATGCCAAGCGTCGGCTGGAGTGGTGTAAAGCTTGCCTCCATTGGACTCTGGAGCAGTGGAAATTCGTTCTCCGGAGTGATGAATCACCCTTCACCATGTGACAATCCGACAGACGGATCTGGGTTTGGCGGATGTCAGTAGAATGCTTCCTGCCCAAATGCATAGTGCAAAATAACATTTGGTGGTGGAGAAAGAATGGTCTGGGGCTGTTTTTCATGGTTCGGGCTAGGCCCCTTAGTTCCTGTGAAGGGAAATCTTAATGCTACAGCATACAATGACATCCGAGACGATTCTGTGCTTGCAACTTAGTGGCAACAGTTTGAGGAAGGCCCTTTCCTGTTTCAGTATGACAACACCACTGAGTGAGGCCCCTACAGAAATGGTTTGTCAAGATCGGTGTGGAAGAACTTGACTGGCCTGCACAGAGCCCTGACCTCAACCCCATTAAACACCGTTAGGATGAATTCCAACACCAACTGCAAGCAAGTCCCATCAGCAATGTTCCAACATCTAGTGGAAAGCCTTCACAGAAGAGTGGAGGCTGTTATAGCAGCAAAGGGGGGGACCAACTCCATATTAAGACCCATGATCTTGGAATGCAATGTTCGACGAGCAGGCGTCCACATACTTTTGGCAGGTATATATTTAGTTCATTTTAAAAAATCAAGCGCCATTTAATATGAATGTATTGAAATCGTAATATTAACTGGTTATATAGTGGAACACAATATTCAAAAAGGTAGTGAGATCAGCAGTGGCGCTTGCTTGTAGAAGCCTGTGCAACAGCATAGCCTTGTTTTGTTCATTCTTAAGTCTAAGCTGACATTTGGAATTGTTTTAAGATGGTCTACTATGGTTCAAAAAATAATAAAAATAATAAAATGTGATTTACATGTTTATTTTTTAAGAAAAATTCAAACAGTACATTTATATTTTCCAACGAGGCTATGCATTTGGGTAAGGTTTGTTTTCCTTGCCTGAGTAGCCTCGTTTCACTGCCCAAAATAAAATTAAACCATCTACAGGTAGCCTAGTCAAATAGTTAACATCCAATCACATTAACCGTTACAATGTGAAAAATAAGCCACTCGACTTTCAAGTAGGGAGACATGTATAAACGCAACAGATACCATTAATAAGGAGAGGCTAGAAGCATCTGGTGAGCTACCGAGTGGCTAGGACAGGCAAGCCCCATACTATTGTCAAAGACTTAATTCTTCCTTCTGACACAGCTATGGCTGGGACAACGCTGTGGGAAAAGGCCAAAAAAGCTATACAGACAATGTCTTCATCAAACAACACTTTCACGACGCATCAGTGACACGGCAGGAGATGTTTTGAAACAATTACTGCTTGGCATACAAGCCAGTGAATTCTGTGTGTTACAGCTGGATGGGTCAACAGATGTGGCGGGCCTGGCACAGTTCCTGGTATATGTCTGTTACATTTATGGGGGGTCAATTAAGGAAAACATCCTCTTCCGCAAACCAGGACAACATGAGGATATTTTTTAAGTACTGGACAGATTTGTGACATCCAATGGACTTTGGTGGTCAAGATGTGTTGGTATCTGTTCTGATGGCGCAAAAGCCATGACTGGGAGACATAGTGGAGTGGTAACGCACGTGCAAGCTGTTGCTCCCGACGCCACTTGGGTACACTGCAGTATCCACCGAGAGGCTCTTGCTACCAAGGGAATGCCTGACAGCTTGAAAGACGTTTTGTGTAAGAGGGGCCTTGCTTTATGTTAAAGCAAGTCCCCTGAACTCTTGTTTATTTTCTGCACTATGCAATGATTTGGGCAACAACCATGTAACGCTTTTACAACATACAGAAGTGTGCTGGTTATCAAGGGGCAAAGTATTGAAATGTTTTTTTGAATTGAGAAACAAGCTTCTCACATGACTGGCCTATCTGGGTGATGTTTTTTCTCGCCTGAATGATCTGAATCTAGGATTACAGGGACTCTCCACAACTATATTCAATGTGCTGGACAACATTGAGGCTGTGATTAAGAAGTTGGAGCTCTTTTCTGTCTGCATTAACAAGGACAACACACAGGTCTTTCCATATTGTCAGATTTTTTTGTGTGCAAATGAACTCAAGCTTACGGACAATGTCAAATGTGATATAGCGAAGCACGTGAGCGAGCTAGGTGCGCAATTATGCAGGTATTTTCCCCGAAACTGACAAACAACTGGATTCGTTATCCCTTCATACCCTGCCTCCTATCCACTTACCGATAACTGAACATGACAGAAATTGCAACAAGCGGTTCTGTGAAAATGTTATTTAATCAGAAGCCACTGCCAGATTTCTGGATTGGGCTGCCCTTAGTTTCTTGCCCTGGCAAATCGCGCTGTCAAGACACTGATGCCCTTTGCAACCACATACCTATGTGAGAGTGGATTCTTGGTCCTCACTAACATGAAAACTAAATACAGGCACAGACTGTGTGTGGAAAATGATTTAAGACAGGCTCTCTCCAATACAACCAAACATTGCAGAGTTATGCGCATCCTTTCAAGCACACCCTTTTCATTAACCTGTGGTGAGTTATTCACAATTTTTGATGAACAAATAAGGTTTTATATGTAAGATTGCTAAATAAAGGGCAAAAGTATTTATTATTATTTGTACCCTGGTCCTATAAGAGCTCTTTGTCACTTCCCACAAAGTGATGGCAAAAAACAACATTTGAGAGTGCGCTGACCCTGGTACGCAGCTGGAGGTTGAATGTTTGAAGGGGTACGGACTATAAAAAGTTTGGAAACCACTGGCCTAGGCTAGGCTAACCAATTGCACTAGCAGTTCGTAAAGTTGGGGGTCTTCACTAGTTACCACAGCCACAAAGTTATAAACCCTGCTTATTACTAACATTTATCTTACTAACATGTATCTTGTTCAAATCAGATTTTAAACCTAACCGTTACCCCTAACCATACTGCTAACCTTATGTCTAATCCCAAATTAACCCAAAAGCACATTTGTTGTTTATCATTTTGACATTGTGGCTGTAGTAACTAGTGACACCTGCAAAAGTAGCCTAAACTGAAAATAGACGGGACGCAATTATTCCAAATCAACAGGTCGTGGTAACACATATTTCCCTACTTCAGTCTATTTTGAATTTGTAATAAAACTGGAGCGCTCTTTTCCCAACATTAGCACAAATTGCATCAACAAGGGGTACAACATTATAAATCTTTTCTGGGATAATGAATTTGCTATCTAGTATCATATAGCTTTGGAATCGTGACGAGATATAAAATAATCTTCCTATTAACTTCCAGTGTAGTGACAGCGACTATCACATTGCTACATCATACTGGCCTGAGCTGTCATATGTGACAGACTTGTAAAAGGCTGCTTCAAACAATGGACATTTGTTGTTTGCTCGGCATACAAATCAGATCATTTCTTGATACATTTGAGACAAGGTCTAGTTATGGCCGCAACCAGACTAGATTGTAAACAACTCCTGGCGGAAGGCCTTGTTTGACTGCTGTGAGGGTGATAAGTACAATGTTGTGCACCATGCTATCAATTATCAGTTCTAAAACAGGTATTTGTTTTCTTCTCTCTTTTCATGATGTTCCTGCGTGGATACAGAAAGTTGGTCAGAGGACGTTTCTGGAGCAGCTGAGTGTGAGGAGCATGTATTAAATCCTGCTGTAGGACTCATTGAGGTCAGCATTAGCAGATCAAATGACCGGCTTAAATGAACGAGTCACGTAGAAAAACTGACTGGAGACCGTACCAAAAAATAAAAATAATTAAAAGACTTGTTCAAAAAGAATGAATAGTTTGCGAACTGCAGATTCAGATTTTACACTGGTCTCCTCACAATCTGTGTCAAACACATAGTGACACAGATAACACTAAACTTGCTAGCAAGGTAACCAACTACACTGAACAAAAATAAACACAACATGCAACAATTTCAAAGATTTTACTGTGTTACAGTTCATATAATTTTTTTTTTTTAAAAGAGTCAAAGACTCCAGGTCACCCCAGTCATAGACTGTTCTCTCTGCTACCGCACGACAAGCGGTACCGAAAAGCCAAGTCTAGAACCAAAGGGATCCTTAACAGCTTCTACCCCTAAGCCAGAAGACTGCTGAACAATTCATCAAACACTGCTGCTACTCGCTGTTTTTTATCCATGCAGTCACTTTACCCCTACCTACAGTTGAAGTCGGAAGTTTACATACACCTTAGCCAACTACATTTAAACTCAGTTTCACAATTCCTGACATTCAATCCTAGTAAAAATTCAGTTTTAGGTCAGTTAGGATCACCACTTTATTTTAAGAATGTAAAATGTCCGAATTTTACATTCTAATAATAGAGAATGTAGAGTAGAGAGAATGAGTAGAGAATGATTTATTTCAGCTTTCATTTCTTCATCACATTCCCAGTGGGTCAGAAGTTTACATACAAAATACTAATTGAGTGTAGCATTGCCTTTAAACTGTTTAACTTGGGTCAAACGTTTTGGGTAGCCTTCCACAAGCTTCCCACAATAAGTTTGGTGAATTTCGGCCCATTGCTCCTGACAGAGCTGGTGTAACTGAGTCTGGATGGTAGGCCTCCTTGCTCGGACAGGCATGTTGAGTTCTGCCCACACATTTTTCTATAGGATTGAGGTCAGGGCTTTGTGATGGCCACTCCATTACCTTGACTTTGTTGTCCTTAATCCATTTTTGACACAACTTTGAAAGTATGCTTGGTCATTGTCCATTTGGAAGACGCATTTGCGACCAAGCTTTAAATTCCTGACTGATGTCTTGATGTTGCTTCAATATATCCACGTAATTTTTGCCCTCCCCATGAGGCCATCTATTTTGTGAAGTGCACCAGTCCCTCCTGCAGAAAAGCACCCCACAACATGCTGCCACCCCCTGCTTGACAGTTGGGATGGTTTTCTTTGGCTTGCAAGCCTCCCCCTTTTTCCTCCCAACATAACGATGGTCATTATGGCCAAACAGTTCTATTTTTGTTTCATCAAACCAGAGGACTTTTCTCCAAAAAGTACGATCTTTGTCCCTGATTTCCCCATGATGTCAAGCAAAGAGGCACTGAGTTTGAAGGTAGGCCTTGAAATACATCCACAGGTACACCTCCAATTGACTCAAATTACGTAAATTAGCCTATCATTTTCTGGAATCTTCCAAACTTTTTAAAAGGCACAGTCGACTTAGTGTATGTTAACTTCTGACCCACTGGAATTGTGATACAGTGAATTATAAGTTAAATAATCTGTCTGTAAACAATTGTTGGAAAAATGACTTGTGTCATGCACAAAGTAGATGTCCTAACCGACTTGCCAAAACTATAGTTTGTTAACAAGAAATGTGTGGAGTAGTTGAAAAATGAGCTTTAATGACTCCGATATAAGTGTATGTAAACTTAAACTGTACATGTACAAAATAACTTGACTAACCTGTACCGCAGCACATTGACTTGGTACCCCATGTATATAGCCTCGTCATTTTTATTGTGTTACTTTTTATTTGACTATTTTTACTTTAGTTTATTTAGTAAATATTCTCATAACCCTTTCTCTAACTGCATTGTTTAAGGGCTTGTCAGTAAGCATTTCACCTGTTGCATTCGATGCATGAGAAACCAAATTTGATGTGATATATACAGAAATCAGTCAATTTTAATTAATTAATTAGGCCCTAATCTATGGATTTCACATGACTGGGAACACAGATATGCATCTGTTGGTCAAATCTTTAAAAAATAAAAAATAATAAAGATAGGGGCGTGGATCAGAAAACGGTATCTGGCATGACCACCATTTGTGCAGAAATTCTTTGGTTGTGCAAACCCAGTTTCATCAGCTGTCCGGGTGACTGGTATCAGACGATTCCGCAGGTGAAAAATCTGGATGTGGAGGTCCTGGGCTTACGTGGTTATACGTGGTCTGCGGTTGTGAGGCCGGTTGGACGTACTGCGAAATTCCATAAAATGAAGTTTGGAGGCGGCTTATGGCTAAATTAACATTAAATTCTCCGGCAACGGCTCTGGTGGATAATCCTGCAGTCAGCATGCCAATTGCACGCTCCCTGAAATCAAGACATCTGTGGCATAGTGTTGTGTGACAAAACGGAACATTTTAGAGTGGCATTTTATTGTCCCCAGCACAAAGTGCACCTGTGTAATGATCATGATGTTTACATTCTGTTAGTGAGTATTCCTCCTTTAAAGATAATCCATCCACCTGACTTGTGGCATATCAAGAAGCTGATTACATTTGTGCACAACATTTGAGAGAAATAATGTGTGTATGGAACATTTCTGGGATATTTTAATTCTGCTTATTAAATATGGGATCAACGCTTTACTTATGTTTATATTTTTGGTCAGTGTAATAAACTAGGGTCTCATTTATTCTATATCAGAAGGATATGATAGAACGTATTAGGCGCCAGGTACACAACAAACTAATTGGGTTGTCTACATCCAAGCTGATAGGTAGCTAGCATAGCAAATGAGCTAACTAACTTACTGGCTAACATCAAGCTGTCTTTTGATCATGTGGCAGCTGTAGATATGAGGAATCAATACTGGAGGTTGACCGATTAATTAGGGTCGATATCAAGTTTTCATAACAATCGGAAATGTGTATTTTTGGGCGCAGATTTCCGATTATTATTTTAATTTTATACCTTTTATTTAACTAGGCATGTCAGTTAAGAACACATTCTTATTTTCAATGACTGCTTAGGAACTGTGGGTTAACTTCCTTGTTCAGGGGCAGAACGACAGATTTTCACCTTGTCAGATCAGGGGTTCCAATCTTGCAACCGCACAGTTAACTGGTCCAATGCTCTAACCATTGCACTCCACAAGTAGCCTGCCTGTTACGCAAATGCAGTAGAAGCCAAGGTAAATTGCTAGCTAGCATTAAACTTATCTTATAAAAAACAATCATAATCACTAGTTATAACTACTAATCCAGTTTAGCAGGCAATATTAACCAGGTGAAATTGTGTAATTTCATTGCACGCAGTCAGGGTATATGCAACAGTTTGGGCTGCCTGGCTCATTGCGAACTAATTTGCCAGAATTTTACATAATTATGACATATATTGAAGGTTGTGCAATGTAACAAGAATATTTAGACTTAGGGATGCCACCCGTTAGATAAAATACCGAACGGTTCCGTATTTCACTGCAATAATAAACGTTTTGTTTTCGAAATGATAGTTTCCGGATTCGATCATATTAATGACCAAAGGCTTGTATTTCTGTGTGTTACTATGTTATAATTCAGTCTGATTTGATAGAGCAGTCTGACTGAGCAGCAGCAGGCCCATAATAATTTGTTCAAACAGCACTTTCGTGCATTTTGCCAGCAGCTCTTCGCAAGCACAGCGCTGTTTATGACTTCAAGCCTATCAGCCTAATGGCTGGTGTAACCAATGTGAAATGGCTAGCTAGTTAGCTGGGTGTGCGCTAAAACTGTTTCAAACGTCACTCGCTTTTAGATTTGGAGTAGTTATTCCCCTTGCGCTGCAAGGGCTGCGGATTTTGTGGAGCGATGGGTAACAATGCTGCGAGGTAATTTTTTATTTTATTTATTTAACCAGGTAGGCTAGTTGAGAACAAGTTCTCATTTGCAACTGTGACCTGGCCAAGATAAAGCATAGCAGTGTGTATAGACAACAACAGAGTTACACATGGAGTAAACAATAAACAAGTCAACAACAGTAGACAAGTCAATGACACAGTAAAAATAAAAAAATCTATATACATTGTGTGCAAAAGGCATGAGGTAGGCATAAATAGGCCATAGGAGTGAATCATTACAATTTAGCAGATTAACACGAGTGATAAATGATCAGATGAACATGTGCAGGTAGAGATACTGGTGTGCAAAATAGCAGAAAAGTAAATAAATAAAAACAGTATGGGGATGAGATAGGTAAATTGGGTGGGCTACATACCGATGGACTATGTACAGCTGCAGCAATCGGTTAGCTGCTCAGATAGCAGATGTTTAAAGTTGGTGAGGGAGATAAAAGTCTCCAACTTCAGAGATTTTTGCAATTCGTTCCAGTCGCAGGCAGCAGAGAACTGGAAGGAAAGGCAGCCAAATGAGGTTTGGGCTTTAGGGATGATCAGTGAGATACACCTGCTGGAGCACGTGCTACGGGTGGGTGTTGCCATCGTGACCAGTGAGCTGAGATAAGGCGGAGCTTTACCTAGCATAAGTCGAGGATCGGTAGGATAGTCAGTTTTACTAGGGTAAGTTTGGCGGCGTGAGTGAAGGAGGCTTTGTTGCGAAATAGGAAGCCAATTCTAGATTTAACTTTGGATTGGAGATGATTGATATGAGTCTGGAAGGAGAGTTTGCAGTCTAGCCAGACACCTAGGTACTTATAGATGTCCACATATTCTAGGTTAGAACCATCCAGGGTGGTGATGCTAGTCGGGCGTGCGGGTGCAGGCAGCGAACGGTTGAAAAGCATGCATTTGGTTTTACTAGCGTTTAAGAGCAGTTGGAGGCCACGGAAGGAGTGTTGTAATGGCATTGAAGCTTGAGTGTGGCTGTTGTCTATGTGTTCCTGGTTCGAGCCCAGGTAGGGGCGAGGAGAGGGACGGAAGCTATACTGTTACACTGGCAATACTATAGTGCCTATAAGAACATCCAATAGTCAAAGGTATATGAAATACAAATGGTAGAGAGAGAAATAGTCTTATAAATACTATATTAACTACAACCTAAAACCTCTTACCTTGGAATATTGAAGTCTCATGTTAAAAGGAACCACCAACTTTCATATGTTCTCATGTTCTGAGCAAGGAACTTAAATGTTAGCTTTTTTCCCTGGCACACATTTCACATGTTACTTTCTTCTCCAACACTTTGTTTTTGCATTATTTAAACCAAATTGAACATGTTTCATTATTTATTTGAGGCTAAATAGATTTTATTGATGTTTTATATTAAGTTAAAATAAGTGTTAATTCAGTATTGTTGTAATTGTCATTGTCAGCTAGAGCCTGGAGATCAGCCAACTGGCGTTAGCTAGAGCCTGGAGATCAGCCAACTGGCGTTAGCTAGAGCCTGGAGATCAGCCAACTGGCGTTAGCTAGAGCCTGGAGATCAGCCAACTGGCGTTAGCTAGAGTCTGGAGATCAGCCAACTGGCGTTAGCTAGAGCCTGGAGATCAGCCAACTGGCGTTAGCTAGAGCCTGGAGATCAGCCAACTGGCGTTAGCTAGAGCCTGGAGATCAGCCAACTGGCGTTAGCTAGAGCCTGGAGATCAGCCAACTGGCGTTAGCTAGAGCCTGGAGATCAGCCAACTGGCGTTAGCTAGAGCCTGGAGATCAGCCAACTGGCGTTAGCTAGAGCCTGGAGATCAGCCAACTGGCGTTAGCTAGAGCCTGGAGATCAGCCAACTGGCGTTAGCTAGAGCCTGGAGATCAGCCAACTGGCGTTAGCTAGAGCCTGGAGATCAGCCAACTGGCGTTAGCTAGGCCCAGTTGCTAGCGTTATTAGTCATCAGCACTCACTTCCAGCGTGGTAGGCTAATCTTTCTCAAATTAAAACAGGAGCTTCAGACGTCCACTGGCAGCATGTCACTGCAAACAGCGCTTCACAATTATCGGCCAACAAAAAAGTAGTAGCTACCATAAATTACATAGCGTTGAATCGTGAAAGTTAAAGCGCAGTGCCACCTATGACAATGCTACGGTATTAATGTGCCTTGCCGATTCAGTTCAGACATCGTGTTGTTGCTAACATTGTCTACACAGCCATGCTAGCCAGCCACGCAACTAATGGGAAAGCGACGGTCAACCCAAATCACTTCATCCGCAGCTGGCACAAAAATAAAGACATGGGAAATGATCATTTGCACAGGCGATGTCAGTAGTGTAATGATAACGTTATGGTTTTTAAATATCACAACATGTGAAACCTCGCTGGGCTCAGCCTGTAACGTACCCTAGTGAGGCCTGACACTGTCAAACTATTCTAGCCATCTGCTTCATTTATCTGATTGCATTTGTAGAACAGGTGTCCTCAGTCAGACGACACAGTACGATGTTTTGAACGTTAACTCAAATGATATCGTGGAAGAAGCTTACAATCCACTCTATTACAGAACTAGTTTGAGGCCTTACTCTATATATAGTTAACTATCTAGAGATGTACACTAGATGGGAGCTTGCAATGCAGCATTATCCCGTGAGGAACAACCCTACTATTATAGATCTGACAGCAACAGATCATGCTTGGCCTTCAAGTGGTTCAGGTGAATGCACCCTAAACCCAGGCAGTACTAGTTTTGGAAGAATACAAACCATGATGTGATTGTCCATTCTGGCTGACCACGGTCACCGCATTCTTTTTCTTGGTCCATGGGTTCACCTTGGGCGGGGGTGCTTCAGCAAACTCATTTTTACTGCATTTCACACAGTCTTCCGTTTGATCAGTCGTGTGCATCTCTTGATCCAGGGTGTCTTTCTCTTGATTGTTACGCTTTTCTTTTGCCTGTTTAGAGCGTAGCTCCCTCGTTGCAATCCAACACTGTTCTGAGTTGTTTGTTTTCATATTGCTACCCTCGTCGGCAACACATGTCTGCTTCACCCCCTTTTCAGGACAGTCCTCTCTATGCTGTATCATCTTGCTCGCATGCCCATTCTCCTCTGGTTTAATACGAGGATTGTTGGGTAGGAGAGCCTCTACCTGAGTAGCCATTTCTCCTTTTCCTCACGATACCAACAAATTCGCCTACTACTCAACAAAGAAAATGTGAAGTATTCCTCGAATGAACTCGTTTCTCCACTCCACCCCTAGACTAAATAGCATTCAGTCTAAGACGCAGAGTGGTTTGTGTTGAATTAAAACATTTAAAAAGCGCCCGGGAGCCTCTTTTAAATTGCAAGCTAAACTTCACCACTAACAGCAATATGGATGATCAGCACCACGCGATAGAAGGATGCGCGCACATACGCTCGGGGGGCGTGATCACGCAAAGACGTGCGCGCAACAGGGTTCTTCTTCTTCTTTGGTATAATGGCCTTCTTTGGTACAATGGAAACAGGATGCACCTGAGCTCAATTTCGAGTCTCATAGCAAAGGGTCTGAATACTTATGTAAGTTAGTTATTTTTATTTGTAATTAATTCTCAACATTAAAAAAAAACTGTTTTTGTTTTGTCATTACAGGGTATTGTGTGTAGACTGCTGAGGAAATGTGTTTATTTAATCAATTTCAGAAGACTGTAATGTAACAAAATTTAGAGAAAGTCAAGGGGTTTGAATACTTTCCGAAGGCACTGTATCCCAACTTTACAAGTTGCAAATACTTATCAAACATCAATAGTACAGATCAACTTTGCTCCTTTTTCCAATTCTCCATATGGGTCAAGGGATGTGCACTACTCCTGGATTTTTTTTACTAAAATATTGATTATTTTTGGGGCGTCAGACTCCTGCTCTAATGCCGATTAAATTATGATGATATGTTTTGTTTGCCATACTAGTCATGGAAGTACAAACTTGCTTGTGAAGCATCTCAAGTTGAAGCATGGCATGTGCCCTGGTAGAACTCTTAGACTAAAATGTGGTCAAGCAGATGTGTATTTGGTACATTTTCAGGCTTTAGTAAGCATTTAAACTGGGCACATTCCGGAGACAGTCAAATTTTGTTAAACGCTAACTTGGATGCTAATAGAGCCGTTGATATCAGCCAATTAATGCTGATTATCCTTCAAATTCTAGTTGCAACCATGTTGTACCAATTTCTAACAAGAACACACTTGATATGTGTGAGTCTGCTATTGCACAACTGCAGGCTGCAGGTGTAGGTCAGACGACTGTAAATAGTTTTGTATATTCCATGGAAGAAGCGGTTCAAGAGATACAGGGTCAAGCTAAAACAACCACTCTTGCATGTATATCTTCAAAAGACACAAACTATCAGAAAAATTCAACATTCTTTTCAGAATATTGAAAATCCTTTCACATTGTTGAATTCGGTATCATAACAAAGTGCTTATATCATACAAAAATTAGGAACAGTTCAACCAGTTGAGAAAGTCATTGGTGTTAGATTTGACAATAGAATAAACAAAACTACTGGAACTTATGTTCAAATAGTCAGAACTGATACATTTTCTTACGTTCCAATTCTTGAGACATTGCAGTCAATTTTGAAGAACCTAGTAACCAAAAGGTTGCTAGATCAAATCCCCGAGCTGACGAGGTAAAAAAAATCTGTCGTTCTGCCCCTGAACAAGGCAATTAACCCACTGTTCCTAGGCCGTCATTGTAAATAAGAATTTGTTTTTAACTGACTTGCCTAGTTAAATAAAGGTTCAATATAAAATAAATGTCTAGTGGGATGCCAGAAATCACACTTTTTACCGGTGCCATGCTCCAAAAATCAAAGCTGCTCACTTCATGCACCACAATCCACGCTCCTTTTGCTCTTTAGATACACACAATATCAACACCATACCGCTCCTGGTTACTTTGACTGCATCCACTTTTCCCAACGCCTTCTTCACCCTCCTCGTGACTTCAAAAGGGTTTACCAAATAAACATCTTTATCCAAATAAACATCTTTATCCAAAAAATGTACTCCAACAAGGAACGATTCATCAGACTCATTTTAGCCCTTTTTGTTCCATTCTTGGACTTTACTGTTGTCCACTCATTTTTCTCTTTTGGGCTCCCGAGTGGCGCAGCGGTCTAAGGCACTGCATCTCAGTGCTAGAGGTGTCACTACAGACCCTGTTTCAATTCCAGGCAGTATCACAACTGTCTGTGATTGGGAGTCACATAGAGCAGCGGACAATTGGCCCAGCATTGTTAGGGTTTGGCTGGGGTAGGCCGTCATTGTAAATAATAATTTGTTCTTGGCTTCCCTAGTTATTAAATTAAACATATTTAACATTTCTGGCTAACTGTGCTCGATGCACTTTTAACTTCAAACCCCACTTCTGCTTTCGACATCTCACGGCTTCTTCTTCTTCTTCTATGATACAAGTGTGTGGTCAATTACAGTTTACAACATTTCTAAATCCTCCTACCTAACTCAGTACTTCTGAGAAAATAAAAAAAGAGCCCTACTAAATTCTAATAGACCCTCCACCATCCCCCAAATCCCTTCCTAACCCCCCAACCCTGTCCAACCTCAATTATCCTACACTTAAATCTTTCTCTCTCTTCAACATACTTACAATATAACAATACATGCTCCACCGTTTCAGCAACCATACACAAACCATTCACCATTCACACAAATCACTTCATTTACTTCCTCAGGTATTTAAACTGCATCCACTTCATGCGCAACCCCGGAATTTTTTCCCTTGACAGGCACCCTGCTTCGGAAATCCATACACAAAACATTCCATTCAAAATTATTTTTGAGGCACAAAGCACTCATATTCTGTTCTGTGGATACACAAAAAATATGAATAAGACCAGCTCTTTTGACTCTCACCAACGGCCCCTTACCCAATGCATCCTTGATACTCCGTGATTTGGAACGGATCCCCCAGGTAACATTGATACAGAACCCTCACTCCGGCTATAAGCTAATCTAGGGATTTCTTAGTTTCCATCAGAACTTTGTTTATTTTGTTGACTTTCTTTTTCACGGCTGTAGCCCACTCATTCTCACTCTCGTCTTCACCTGGCCCACCATCAGTTAAAAAAAATAAAAAAAACAGTTTCCACCATTTTCCGTTTCTTCCAAGTCGCCACAAACCTTTCAAATTTTTCTTAGCTAGGTTTTAAATCCCCCTTTCTTTCTTGGTCTTGCCTTCTTGAAGAAATGCATTTGTAAACTGACCAAATAGCCAAAGAGTCACAATTCCTACCTCAAGCACATGTTCGAACAAGGAAAAGCATGTGTGTCCTCATGATCCAAATGCTACATTTTTTTATGAATACATTACATAACACAGGTGAGCAAGTTCAGGCCAGAGATAGACCCAGAGACATGTCCTTTTTGTTTTTTTAAACCAACCACTCAATATTTTTAAACCCTACTCCTGGGTGAAGTTTTCCCTCTGTAGATCTAGGATCAGCATCCCCTCCTCAATCCCAACCTTAACCATTAGTGGTGAAAATGCTAAACTGACCCAAGATAATCTAGGGGCAATTTCACCCTACACCAGTTTTGACTAGAAAGGATACATTTTCCTAGAAGGTTAGGAGAACTCAGGCAGCAGGTTGAGAGAATTAACGTAACCGGTTAGGATAATTAGGTTAAGGTTAGGAAATGGTTAGCTAAAACTTTTGACGTAAATTTGACAAAAGCTCTTTCTAGCCATGACCCCTTTACACCCAATGTGGGACCAAGGGGAGCTCAGATGTGGAGGTCAGGTCAGAGACCTTGGAGTAACAGCATGTATACATTCCTGGGACCACTGTTTGCCCAAAAGCCAGTCTGCAATTGGCACCTGAATGGTGGCAGTGTCTCAGTTTCTGCTAAGTGTACAGTATCAACAGATGTAACAGATAAAGAGCACTCCGTCCCAAATCACATCACATGCAACTGCATCTCCCAACCAGCTGAATTAGTGTGTAGGGATTCTGACAAGTTTCCCCTCTGTGCTGCAGTTATACAAGATTTCACATTTCGGGCTGAACATAGAAAAACGTGTTTTGAAGAGGTTTAATGAAAATGAGCCATTACTGAGGCAAAATGGAAATGTTGCCATAATATAATGTTAGAAATCATCTTATCACATTTCAGGTATGACCCAGATGCAGACAGTGTCGAAGAAACAAAACTTACACAGGGGATAATGGGGAAGATGGGCAACACCTGGAGGGGATGGAGACAATCACAAAGACAGGTGAAACAGATCAGGGTGTGACATATCTCTGTAGCCCAGGGGTATTCAACCGGGGGAGTTTTTTTATGAATATCACTAGCAACAACAGAATAAACTGATTTTGAACTACATACACTCACTGGAGCTACAATGACAGTCACTGGAGCTAATGACACTCCCTGGAGCTAATGACACTCCCTGGAGCTAATGACAGTCACTGGAGCTAATGACACTCCCTGGAGCTAATGACACTCCCTGGAGTATCTGACATAGGCTTTGAAAAAGCACCCGCGAGTACCAGTTGTGGCAAGTGACGCTGGCTGCTGGTAAGCTTTCTTGACTTGGACATTCATTTTTACCAACACATGGCTAACGTAATAACAAACAAAAAAATGTAAAATGTTGATTACTTCTCCTTGCTATTATCATTAACCTGATGTGCAAAAAATATTTTTGCTAACGTGTGATAGGGGTCCCTGGGTTGCCGGTTTGCTTGGGAGGGGGTCCCTGAGCAAGACAAGGTTGAGGACCCCCGCTGTAGCCTACTAAATAGTCTTAACCATGTATTTTGTGCACAAGCAAGAGCTAAATGCGTAAATACTTGATATGTGGTTCCCATTATAACAATATAATTTCTTGGCCCATGACACCTGTAATTACGTCACTTGTCTCATAGCTAGAGCTTTGAGATTACTAAGGTTGTTTTATTATCAACACTGCTATTACATAGCATGCCGGTATATCATTGTGTCATTTCTGATTATTTACATACCTTGAAATGAGCAAGGAATACTACGAATGAGTGTAATAAATCACCTGTGTGTGTCTCAACTGAGTTATACTTTGTTTGACACGTGGTCCAAGAACAGAATGAGAGAGTGAGATTTGAGAGTGTGAGCAAAACACAAAGAGAGAGAGATATGGAGAGAGAGAAAAAGTGTTCCACTGGGGAAATACTCAGATCCACGCCCTGAGAACACCTCATTGGGCTGCAACTGTCGTTCCTATCCTCATACCTGTTCTGTGGGAAGAGCCTTCAACACTACACTGAGGGTATAGATTCCTTCCCTGTCCCTCACTGGGCTCAAACCAGGGATCATTTCTAAAGCTAGCCTGACTCAAACCAGGGATCCTCTCTAAAACTATCCTGGCTCAAATCAGGGATCATTTCTAAAGCTAGCCTGGCTCAAATCAGGGATCCTCTCTAAAGCTATCCTGGCTCAAACCAGGGATCCTCTCTAAAGCTAGCCTGGCTCAAAGCAGGGATCCTCTCTAAAGCTAGCCTGGCTCAAAGCAGGGATCCTCTCTAAAGCTAGCCTGGCTCAAAGCAGGGATCCTCTCTAAAGCTAGCCTGGCTCAAACCAGGGATCCTCTCTAAAGCTATCCTGGCTCAAACCAGGGATCCTCTCTAAAGCTATCCTGGCTCAAACCAGGGATCCTCTCTAAAGCTACCCTGGCTCAAACCAGGGATCCTCTCTAAAGCTATCCTGGCTCAAACCAGGGATCCTCTCTAAAGCTATCCTGGCTCAAACCAGGGATCCTCTAAAGCTATCCTGGCTCAAACCAGGGATCCTCTAAAGCTATCCTGGCTCAAAGCAGGGATCCTCTCTAAAGCTAGCCTGGCTCAAACCAGGGATCCTCTCTAAAGCTAGCCTGGCTCAAACTAGGGATCCTTTCTAAAGCTAGCCTGACTCAAACCAGGGATCCTTTCTAAAGCTAGCCTGACTCAAACCAGGGATCCTTTCTAAAGCTAGTCATTTGAAAAGAGTGAGTGAAGACATTTCAACCTGGGGAGTGAGGTTACTAATCCAAATCCTAGACCCTATCAATATACACCCGGCCTTCTTTCTTGATCCCCACTCGCAGATCTATACTTTGTCAGGTATCAGCTATATTGTAATAGCATGGTAATAGCTCCACCTGACCTTATGATTGGCTGGATGGAGTTTCTACGTTATTGTGCTGCTCTGCTGCTAATTCCTTTCCCGTCCATGAAAGGTCTGCAACATGGACATTGGGTAGGGGTGAGGGAGCTGTTTGGGACTGGGCCATATTGTCTCCTGGGTGTGTATTCAGGATCAGTTTGGACATTAGTTGGTTCATAATGGGAAGCTCCTAAACCAGCACTCCTACTCTGAGATGGACCCAGGAGTCTATTATAAAAACAAACTGCTGTACAGGACAGCACTGAAATAAAAGCTTGGCCTCCACCCTCCAAGATTGGCTGCTTACTCTGAGGCAGCCAGCCAAACATAGTTTGAGGGCTGGCAAACTGCCAATATATCCTCCAAACACCGGCTTTGAGGGCAGTATCACTTTTATACAATGGGTTACAAGCATATTGAAATAACGATTTACATCTTTTCATTAAAATCTTTATTTGATTAATTTAATCATACTATTTCATCCTTCCACAAGATATAGTCCCGACACAAATCTATCGTTGCTACTATCTATCGGTTCGGTTGCCAGAGACGTAACCCAGTCTTTTTGTTCTGTATCTATGGACGCGATAAAAACAAAGTAGCTGCATTTACAATTGTTTAAGCTTTTTTCTAGTGGCATTTATTTGGATTCATCCATCAATGAGCCAGGCGTGATTTCACCTGGCATAGAAAATGTGCTCTCTCGTCAGGACACTGTTCAGAGGAGCTAGCCAACAACACAGCTAATACAATAACTTCAAACTGAAGCTGGAACGACTGCAAACTAGCTGCAATTCGTTTTGTTTGACCTGTTTTTCTATTGATATTTCTTTGTATATATCCATGAAAATTATGCTGATTCATGATTTTGACAGGCTGAAAAAAGCTGCCTGTCTGTCTACTCATCCCGACACGTTCATTACTACTTTGCCACAGCTGGAGATCGAATTTGAATGTTGAAACAATATTGCAAATGTCAGAGAAAGACAGAAAGGTTTAAACTGTTGAAAACTAAATGTTAGTCTAAAAGAAATGTGAGATAATGTCTAATGCTTTTTATAGTGGAGATCAAATTTATAAATTGCTTGGCTGGGCTGATGAGACAGTGGATTGCGCAGTCAGATGGAACAGAGTAAATAGGCATTTTAACGTCATAGATTTAGCCGGTGGTAACTTGTGGAATAGACACCGGCTGGAATGCGGATTTAACCAATCAGCATTCATGATTAGACCCACCCGTTGTATAATTTGCTCTAGGATGCTCACGAGCCTTACAAGACTCATCTGAATGTTCCCTTTAACAGTTAAGAAAAAGTATGGAAGTATATATGGAGATAGTTTACTGCCAAAAGTAAGGGGCTCAATACATATGAAATAGAAATAGCTTCCTGGTCTTTCTTATTTCTCAGATACTGTATAGGACAGACACTTCAGAACAAACTTCCATTAGGTTTTTTGGGACTATCTGTTGTTCCATGTAATGAACATGTTATTCAATGCATTTGTATGGGCTAGTAGCAATAAGGCCAAATTCAATGTTTAATCAAATATTTGTTTTATATATTTTTTGATACTTCAAGGGGTCTTAAAATTCAAAATCAAATAGCTCTATGATCCTTGGTATGACCTACTTAAAACAATTCCATACTCTGGGTACTATAAGGAACTATACTGAACAAAAATATAAACGCAACATGTAAAATGAGCTGAAATAAAACATCCCGGAAATGTGTCAGAGCTGTCAAGGCGAAGGGTGGCTATTTGAAGAATCTCAAATATAAAATATATTTATATTTGTTTAACACTTTTTTGGTTACTACATGACTCCATATGTGTTATTTCATAGTTTTGATGTCTTCACTATTATTCAACAATGTAGAAAATAGTAAAACAATTCAGAAAAACCCTTGAATAAGTAGGTGATCTAAAACATTTGACCGGTAGTGTATACATGAACTATGGAAACTTAGTATTTTGATGCTAGAACAGGGAGAGAAATATGATGAGATAAAATTCAATAAATATCATATTGTTTGGCACATTATCTACGATATTCAATACCAACTTTAATTACACCTTTAATTTCAGAGAATAAAGAGTCTAAAACCCATTCTCCTTGGATCTCCAAAACATGTTTGTAGGAAAAAAGCATATCAACAATCTCTTTTTGCCTGCCTACAACCCACCACCACACACAGACTCACAAATGCTCGACCATAGCACCAAGCTAAACCAACACACTATGAACACACACTTTCTAACCACAAACACACACAACCACACACACTCTCTCTCCCCACCCTGTGGTGGCTTCTTGTTGTAAACAGTGATATTCTGACCAACTGCAGAATCCTATTCTTTACATCCGATGACATCAGTGACATGTAAAGCTCTCTGGCATTGTCCAGTCTATTGGAGCTCTTTAGTAATTTAATCGCCAGTTAAATGGCCATGGGCTACAGGGATGAAAACTAAAGTCAGCAACTGGTCAGCAAATCACAATTGAAAGCTTTAAATAGTGGAATTGCTCCGTAAGCAATGCATGCTGGGGGCATTGTGGAGCTGCTGCTCAGGCAGAGGGGAGGCAACTCAGAGATGTAGTGGTTTGAATATATTTAATACAGTCCCATTATGGGATCTGTAAATATTACATATGTTCTAAACTAGACAGAGAGAGAATAAAATACTCAATACTCACAAATAAAATACCTTATAACGTAATCCATTTGTAAACAACGTTTAGGCTGGGTCTCTGTACAGCACTTTGTGATATCAACGGATGTAAGAAGGGCTTTCTAAATACATTTGATTGATTGATTGATTGAATTGGGGAATATCAGTGGATTTAATTTAGAGTCACCTGAATGATCTTAGTGGACCAAGCTCCAAGCTAATGCAAACAGAGCGTAGGCTGTGTAATCAAATGCCACAGTGTGAAAAATCTGAAATCTGATTGACTGGAGATATACTAGTAAACCCTTGAATGTGATTCATATCTAGATGTAAGCTCAGCTTGATTTTCTCAACTAGGCTTTCAGTATGGAGCACTACTACCATATTAAACTTTTGTGATATGGCCCAGAGTTTGTCCTGACCACGTTACCCGACCAGGGAAAAGTTTGGGTCCTATAGTTATAAGCTATAAATAAGTAGGCGCTGGAGTTTCTTGGTCAGATCAGGTGGTCAGGAAAAAATTCAGGGCCCAACTTTTTTTTAGGATCCCTAGGTTGCAGCCCAGCGAAAGGGGTCAGGAGCAGGCCAGAGAGAATAGACAGACAGTGATTACTGTCACCCAGTGTGCCCATGCTGTCTGAATGAGAGGCATCTGAAACAATTACAATGGGTGTGTGAAAGTGCTACTTGCTGGGCAGGTGGAGTGGATGGATTCAGTGTACTCAGCAAAACTGATGCTTGTTATTGATACTCATACATACAGTTTGTGTAATAGTTATTGATAATAATACTTCTGCATAAAGTTATGATATTTGAAGAAGAACACGAGAGTATTTTCCAATTGGTTATGTGAGAAAGTTTCCTTTTATACAAAAAGCTCTGGAATTGATGATATTTTGAAGGAAATGAGATGTTAAATAAATAATAAAACCCAGATGATATTTAGGACCAGAGTATTTCATGAATAGTAATTGTGTGGATATATTGAACAATATCAGCTGAACTATCACTGACTAAGTTTACATGCGCACGGTATTCCGGATAGTAGCTCATATCCCGCTTAAGGTCTTATTTTGGCTAAGCTGTTTACATACACCTTTGATATCCCGCTCATGAGTATCCCTGTTACCATGAACCGCTCAGCCCAGTCAAAACTGTTCGCTGCTCTGGCCCCCCAATGGTGGAACAAACTCCCTCACGACGCCAGGACAGCGGAGTCAATCACCACCTTCCGGAGACACCTGAAACCCCACCTCTTTAAGGAATACCTAGGATAGGATAAAGTAATCCTTCTCACCCCCCCCCCCCCCTTAAAAGACCTAGATGCACTATTGTAAAGTGGCTGTTCCACTGGATGTCATAAGGTGAAAGCACCAATTTGTAAGTCGCTCTGGATAAGAGCGTCTGCTAAATGACTTAAATGTAAATGTAAATGAATAAACAGAATATGCCTAATTTAAGTTCATATGGGTTAAATGGAATATTAACTGAAATATGGACACTTACTGTAGGCCTATAACCTCTCATATGTAGTTTAATATAATATTAACTCCTGCAGAATTATGCATTTCTTGCCGTAAAATTATACAAATGTCAATTTTGTCTCGGGAAACGGGTGTGGAGAAATATGATATTTTTCTTTCAGCATCTCTTTAGAAAATGTGAATGCGTGTGTAATGTGTTATCTTTGACACTGTTATGCAAGCAGACCGTATTTCAACCACATCAAACATGCACCCAAGATGAACTGAAGTCTTATCAAAAACGAGTTTCATCGCTTTCTCAGTTTTTCATTTTCTTAAAAATGGTCAAACTGATGACATTTGGACATTTTGCACAGGACCAATCTTTCCACTGTTTTGGAGTTATTGTGTTTTCTCCCTGGTCCCTAAACTAAACAGACAACTTTACCAGTGTTAACTAGATTACTAGAGCATTCATTCTATCGATGCAAGACATTATTCTGGTCAGCACTACGTTATTTAGTCTTCTGGGGCAACAAGTTGTGACAGAAGAGAAGCTGCATGTATTTAATTATAGTTGACAAAAATAGCCTACCGAATATCTGAAATGATGAGCAGAAACTTTCCTAAATTAGGGGTGAAAGTAGCCAGTGGTCAATTATAATAAATCAATTATAGGTTATTATTCTGGAAATATTATGGTGGATGGAACTGCGCAGGTAGCCTATGTTTTGAAGGGATTTGTTTGACAATCAGATGAAAGCGTCGTCACACGACACCCATATGTGAAACGGAGGCCTGTGCAGAACACAAAAACAACAGTAAACAGGAGAAGATCTTTACATGACACTGTTTCCCGTCTTAGATAAGCATATGCCAGGCTTCTTATCCAGGTTTCTCATACAAGCATTTCAGCCTATTGTAAACGGGATACGACGTTTGAATGCATTTGTATAACTCAAAAATATAATACTTATTGTAAACGGGATATGACGTTTGTATAACTCAAAAATATAATACTTGTGTCCCGAATAATAATAGGATATTGGTGTGCATGTAAATGTGGTCAATGTGAAAACATTTGAAAAGACAACTCTCATGGATAAATCAGTCAAAGCCCCACCTAGTGGTAGTAGTCACCGATTTCAATTAGTTTTTTTATAGTCAAGTACAAACATGTGTTTAACACAATTTTCTGTACTCCATATAAACCATATGAAGCACAACATTATAGTCAAAAATAGTCAAAAAGAAACACAATTGTGTAAGTAACACAAATCCTATTGTTGTGTGTCAAAGAGCCAGTGCTTCTGTCTGGCATTGCCCTCAGGCAGATTAGATGGGCACATCAGGCCCTGACCCCATCCTAAAACTGGTGATTCACCACAGTGGGGTTGTTTGCGAAGCCAGCTGGTGCTATCTCAGTCTCCCAGGAAGGCAATGGGCCGTTTCACTACAAATGTAGGATCTTCATTTGATCACTCTTTTGTTGCTGAGAATTGTCCTGTCTTTTAAAAAGGCTTCTAAAGTGTATAATTTCCAGAATTGATTTGCCCTAAAGAAAATTTATCAACCCCTACAAAAATGTCCATTCATAATATTCCACATAATGATTCACATTTTTTTTTTTTCCTGCAGTAGCAAACTGACTCAAATTAAGATCCTACATATGTATTACCACCACTTCCACTCAGTCCCTCAAGCTGCATTGTGTTTGTGGAAATCATGTTTAATTAAACCCATCATAAAATGATTCACAATAATGTAACTGGCAAATTGTCCATCCTTTTACATTTGCATAACATAACTGTTTGAAAAAGCATGAATGGATTTTACTTAGCTGACATGTAAGTAAGTAGGCCAATGATGAAGTGTTATTATGTATAAAATATTTGAAGGCATGCACAGTCTTGTCAAGTATGCTTACTAAAACCCTTCTGGCAACAGTCCTATTGAATCCCCTTGGGTAGAGAGGGAACCTAATATTCAGGTTTCTCCTATTTGGAAATAGGAGAAGGGTGCACACACACACACACACACACTTACTCTTGTGGGGAGGTCAGGTTATGAGCAGTAAACTCACAGTGTGCTGTGGGATGCTCCTGTAATCAGGTACCCTGCTGAGTGAGGGAGTATAGGCCTACATTTACTGTGGAGTTGGTGTGTTTTGGTGTTGAATATAACTAGTTATTCTGATGGGAAGTTTATGAATAGGGAACTCCCAGTGTGCTGTCTGTCTGTGGGATGTTCCTGTAATCAACCCCTCCCAGTGAGTAGAGGAACAGCTATCAGGGTAGGGTGTGCCATATGTGACAGAAAGTGATAGTTCTGCTACCCCCCTACCTCCTATCGTCCCTCACAGAAAGATGACCAAGAGAACACACACAGATAGTGAATACAGTAGATAGACAACTAGTTATCAGTCTCCCGTCAGAATTAGACGTTCATCCATGTTTCTCAAACTTCAAATTTCAGAGTTGTTCCAAATGTAAAAGTTTGAAGTGTTTAAGGTTAAGTTTAGGCATTAACTTCACATTTTTAAGGTTAGGGTTAAAGTTAGGAATTAACTCTGAGTGGTTAAGGTTAAAGGTTAAGGGTTGGGATAGGCTTAAAACAAGAATAACTTTCTATTGCTGTGGCAAGTTTCCACATCATCTCCTGACATCCTCAGAATTGTATTTTATTATTTTTTATTTAACTTTATTTAACTAGGCAGAAATGGATGGATGTTGAATACTGACTTGTATCATGAGTGACCTGGCTGAGACTATTAATCATGCATTGAGCTTTTGACATATGCTTATATTGTTTTATGCATTTCTTTCTGTTTTTGATGCTTTTTTATTTTAAGTTGTGGTATTTAACTATGGAATAAGTAATATTTCATTTTGAAATAATTGTTATAGTGTGCTGAGAACATTTGATTGATTTGATTGATTCAATTGTAAAGGCACTTTTAATTATTGTCCTTATTTTTCACAATAGTGTCTGTTGGCAACATAACAACAATGTTTATTAAATCTTGTAACCCTTTCATGATGTGCATGTCTAAAGGCTGAGCTTGCTTGTTGAGACACAACCAAGATACAAAATGGACAGTTCCAATACAGAATGACAGTGGACTGCAGATGTATTTACATAGTTCACTTGGCTTCCGTTTTATATAACCTATCCTACATCAATACTGATGTCAAGTGTTGATGGGTGAGAGCTCCTAGCAGAGCTCTTTAAGGAAAAGGGAGGAAGTAAAAGAAGCATTGACAGACTTATGACACATGTTTATTTACTCCCATCTAGTGGTCAAATATGCAACTACAGTATTATGTTTCTGTAAGGGTCGGTACTGTAAAGGGAGGAATGTATTGCTGTAGTTTGGACTTGAGAGAAAGAAGATCAAGATTTGTGAATTTCAAAATAATATATAGAAATATTCATACCTAGGATCTCAAAACAAAAATAAGGTATGACTCCCGTATACAGTATTTTCTTCATTCCATAATGATTCAGACTACAACAGCTATTTTCAGTCTGTTTAAAAGGTTTTGCATAAAATACATATTACAGCCTATTATGCTAATATTATTAGCTATAGGTTATTAGTAAAGCCATAACTAAGGGTCCAAGGACAGCGCCCCCAAAAATTGTAGCCTGAAGGCACAGAGCTACTAAACTCAGAGGCGCAACACCGCGAGACTTCCGGAAACGCTTGCGAAACAGACCAAATATTACAGGCCGGAGTTTGGGGTAAGATAAATGCAATTGTTTTATTTAGTCATTAATTCTCGAAATCTAAAGGCACAACCTAGATTCGAGCCAATGTCTTAAGTAGTTGACCATATTATTACTCCAACCTCGTGAAAGTGACAAACTGACACGTTTTTATTTTTGTCAAAAAAACAACTTTGTCGGAGTGTTTTTGATTTGACGGCTCACACATGCGCAGTTCGGCACGAGACGGCCGTTAGACCCAATGAAGTGTTCCTACGCATGGCCTTTGCTTAGCCAACTTCGCCATGGCATCGCTTACGTGATCGGGGATTTATATTGCAGAAGCAGTGTTCGCCTCTCTTCCTAGTGTACTGTCTTTGCTGAAGGTGTCCCACCGCTCTACAATGCGCGTGCGCAATTCTTAGAACCAACGATCCGACGTCATTGAAGGATGTCGATCGTCAAATCAGGTCGCTTCTGACATGGACTCAGCGCTGACTTTAGGACGTTTCTCCGCGACGTCAAAAGTTTAGTTCTTGGGTGAGTTTGTTACCGCGTCTTCTCTGCTTATCAGGCTACCTTGTTTCAGTGATGGCGTTAAATGGCAAAGTGGCTTTAGTGACTGGTGCGGTGCAAGGTTTGGGAAAAGGTTTCTCAGAAATTCTTTTGCAAAAAGGAGCAAAGGTAAGAGTCCGCGTCAGTGTTGTCAATCAATGAAACTTGTGTTTTTCACTGTCAGAATACATGCTACAATATGCGTTACGTTTTGTAAATTACTTATAATATTAAAATAAATAAACGTAATCAAAATAGATTTCTTCGATGTTCCATGATTTTCTTTATTAAAAGTAATATATTGGTTGTTCTGTATGTTTAGGTAGCCCTGTTGGATATAAATGAGTCAGGGGGGAAGGATTTGAAGGCTGCCTTTGATAAAGAATATGGACCAGACAGAACACTGTTTCTTCCCTGCACCGTTGAATCTGAGGAACAACTAAAAGGTAAATCATGACTGCTTTATAATTTAGTAACATATTGAGATACTTGTAAACGCTTTAAGGAAAGAACCACAACTGTCCATATCCATTCTGTTCATCATTACCTCAACACTGGTAGTGATTTCAGATAATGTTGATTAACAAAGATAAATATTAGGCTACAATTATCGACTTGCCACAACTGAAGTTTCCTCTGGGGAAAATACAATTATTCCAATCTATAAATCTTGTTGCATATATACTTGAGGAACTTTGAGCAGCAATTGGGTTTTACTTTACACACACACTCCAGTCATATAGACTACAGTAAGCCTACAGCCAGGCTGAACGTGTGGATTGCCTTCTATGCTGCATCCTTTTGTGCTTTTTTTAGGCACACTAATTCCTCAAGGAGCAGAACAGTTTATGTAATGTATGGACTATTTACCCTCAAATCAACAGAGTGGTTCCAATGTATTACTACGTAGATTAAAAAGAAGCAGATATACAGTATCTTTGTCAACACAAAGTTCTGACACAGTAATACCGGGAAGGACTTCCCTTCACTAAAGGGTGCGTTTGTAAATTCGCTCTGGCTATCTACTCCGATTTCAAAGCGTTCCTGTCGGAGTGTGCCAGAGCGTCGAACATCTGATGAATTTACAAACGCTCAAAACCCGTTGAATATGGCCGGTGTCAGTACACGTCTGGGAAAAAAAGCGTAATTCAATTGTTTTCAGCAGCACAGTTACAGTCACAAACGCTTGGAATTTCCGGACAATCTAACACTGAATTTAAGAACGCCCTGAGCGCACTCTGGCACTCCAGATTGAATTTACTAACACACCCAAAATAACAAATTAGAAGTAACTCCCTCGCACCTTTTTCTTCACTTTGCAACTCATGGTGACATTTCTATTCTGTTGACAGATGCCTTTCAGAAAACGGTAGAGGCGTTTGGGGGCTTAGACATCGTCTGCAACAACGCTGGTATCATCGATGAGACGAACTGGGAGAAATGTGTGTCTATAAACCTCGTAAGATGAAGTATTTGTTTTCTGTTGTTTTAGGACGGAGTTTACTCTGAGTTTTTAGGGAAGCTGTTGTGAAAAACAATGTTGGTTGTTAGCTGAGCAGTCAGAAAAAGTGTCTATTTTGGCTATGACATGTTCGTATATAAGATTACACATTACAGAACTTGTCTTCTCTGTGTAAGATACACACCATACATATAGAAAACACATTTATGAAAAGTATGTTAAGTGGTTGGTATGAATATGTATCGTCATTGCTCTTCTGTTTTATAGGACTGTTTTATGGCAGTTATTTTCTTATTTTTAATGTTTTATGACTTTTACATTTTTATATCTTGTTTTTATTTTGGGAATACTCTTAAAATGTTGTGATTATTTCCATTCCATAATGTTAAGCACATTTGGCTGCTGTACTGTTATGATCATCCTGTGCTGCCCTACAGAATGGAGTGGTGAGAGGCACATACCTGGCTCTCCAGCACATGAAAAAGCAGAACAGAGGGCAGGGAGGCGTCATCGTCAACATAGCGTCTATGGCAGGTGCAGTGTCCATTTGATTTACTTCCACATCAGTTACTTTTCACTTCAGTTATTATAATGACAATTCAAGAGTTCCTTGGCTGACTCCCGATACACAAATGTCACTATTCACTATAATTTTGGAACATTAAGTGCACAACTTTTGACTAGAGTCCTATGGGCCCTGGTCAAAAGTAGTGCACTAAATAGGGAATAGTGTGCCATTTAGGATGCAGCTCTTGTGTCTTCTGTTCTGACATCTGACTGAAATGATGTTTCTCTGCCTTTCCGTAGGTTTGGGTCCTCTGCTGACTGCTCCCATCTACACAGCCACCAAACACGGGGTGGTGGGGTTCAGTCGGGCTATGGCGGTATGTCCCTCTTAGAATCAGGAGTTGATGTGCTCCACTCGGTCTTTAGCAGCTGCAGAGGTCAAACTAACGGATGTTTTGACAACAGCCTTCATCAGCATTTCTCTCCTCCCGGGGATTAGACACTGCTCATAGGTTTCTAAAGGCAGGAGGATTGGGAAAAGCATATGACCAGGAGTTTCTACAGTAATATGTTCTAACAAGGGCCACATGGTCAGGAAAAACTTAGGGTTCTAGGCATGGGGGCATAGACAATTGCTCAGTGTGACTTCACATACTTATTTTGATCATGCACTGTGTGAAGTCAATTGATTCCAAAGAGCCAGAGTATGTAGATTATTAGACTAATGCGCACAAATTATGAGTTGTCCCAAATGTGGCGTCCCTATGGGCCCTGGTCAAAAGTAGTGCACAATAGGGTGCCATTTGGGATGCAACACAGGTTTGATTTAGATCCTTAGAGCACTTAAGTGTCTGTGTAAAAGCAGACATCAGATCAGAAAGAGGATTGCTTATATCTCTGCAGCACAGACAACCAGGGTGACAAAAATGCCATCTCCTTTTTCTGCTATCTGTTGCATTTGCATTGTAACTGTGAGAGAACGTGGTAGCAGGGCATTTGGTAATTTGTACAGGAAAACCACAACAAAAATAATAGCTGAACGTTAGTTCCTCATGCTCAATTTAGGTTTCCTGTGTCAGTGGACAGTAAACATGATGCTTGTGTGTGTTTTCTGACAGGATGTCTCCAGTTTGTGTGACTACGGGGTGCGAATTAATGTCCTCTGCCCTGCTTTCGTCCAAACCGCCATCCTCTCCTCCCTGAGTTCAGAGGAGACTGCGGGACAGTTCGCAGGTCTGAGGGGAGTGGCAGAGAAACTAATGGAACAGTTTGGTGTGCTTGAGTGAGTCTGTCCTCCCCAGCCCCTTTCATTAGATGGGAAGTGTTTGATTCGTTACCCCCACCCCATGTAGCCTACTATAGCACAGAAGCACACACGCTTACGATGAACACTACACATTTAGAGCAGTTAACTCACTACCTACTAAACTACAGTGTTGTGGTGATTTACCCAATGACAGTATGCTACAAAATCGCATCCCACAAACAAATCGACGTTAATACCTTGCATGGTGTATAAGACAGTCAACTTATAACAACCCAGAATATTACTCCATTACCCATACACTCCAGAGAATTCACTAGTAACAACAGGGGCTTGTCAGTGCTGCAACCTGTAGGCAGGTATGTGTGCTCCATGCTCACTGCTAGGTAGGGAAGAGCGGAGTGGGTTGATCTGTTTTACAGTATGCTAAGGACGTGTTGTCACATGTTTCATTTCAGAGTCTCTGAGGTAGCCAAGAACTTCTTGAAGCTGGTGACGGATGAGAGTCGAAACGGAGAGGCCCTTATGGTACGGAAGGAGGGAGCTTCATACGTAACGTTTCGCCAAGTGGCTTCCCAGCTGCCCAGTATCCTTGCTCCCTCTCTGTAGCAGAATCCCTCCCCCAGCTAGCTGGTATGTCTGCACACTAACAGAAGGCCTGGACCTGTGTGTTCTGGTCCTGTTGCTTGTATAAAATAACTTGTTTACACAACATGATTGTATTATCACCTCCCACTATATAAGGGATATGTAACCATTTACTCTTCGACTTCTTACCTGTGAAATCAGAGAGCTCATTCTCGCAGCTGCATGATTAAAGATTTTCTATTATACAATTAAATAGTCTCTGCCTTAACTTCTTCGATATAGGGGGCGCTCTTAATTTTTGAATGAAAAACGTTCCCGTTTTAAACAAGATATTTTGTCACAAAAAGATGCTCGACTATGCATATAATTGACAGCTTTGGAAAGAAAACACTGACGTTTCCAAAACTGCAAAGATATTGTCTGAGTGCCACAGAACTGATGTTACAGAAAAACCCCAGATAAATATACAATCAGGAAGTGCCGCATTTTTTGAAACCGCCTCATGGCAATGACTCCTTATATGGCTGTGGAGGAGCTAGGAGTCAGCTTACCTTTTCCACGTTTTCCCCAAGGTGTCTGCAGCATTGTGACGCATTTGTAGGCATATCATTGGAAGATTGACCCTAAGAGACTACATTTACCAGGTGGTCGCTTGGTGTCCTCTGTTGCAATTATTGCGTAATCTCCAGCTGCAAGTACTTTTCCATTTGCTACTGAGGAGAAACCCAACTGCCACGAAGGATTTATCATCGAATAGATATGTGGAAAACACCTTGAGGATGATTCTAAACAACATTTGCCATGTTTCTGTCGATATTATGGAGTTAATTTGGAAAGAAGTTCGGTGTTGTAGTGAATGAATGTTTTTTTTTCTTAGCCAAAAGTGATGAAAACGGAGCGAATTCTCCTACACAAATAATATTTTTGGAAAAAAATTAACATTTGCTATCTAACAGTCCCCTCATTGAAAACATCCAAAGTTTTTCAAAGGTAAATTGTTTTATTTGACTGCTTTTCTTGTTTTTGTGAAAATGTTGCCTGCTTAATGCTATGCTAGGCTATCAATACTCTTACACAAATGCTTGTGTAGCTTTGGTTGAAAAGTTTTCCATAACCTTTGGTGCCGTGACCCAGATGAGTGACCTGACTTTTTCCATCAGTTACGCTCATTTGGTCCCAGACATCCATCTGACCACAAAAGCCCCAAGCATCCCGGAGTCGCCTCCTCACTGTTGACTTTGAGACTGGTGTTTTGTAGGGACTATTTAATGATGCTGCCAGTTGAGGATTTGTGATGCATCTGTTTCTCAAACTAGACACTAATGTTCTTGTCCTCTTGCTCAGTTGTGCACTGGGGCCTCCCACTCTTTCTATTCTGGTAAGAGCCCATTTGCGCTGTTCTGTGAAGGGAGTAGTACACAGCGTTGTACCAGATCTTCAGTTTCTTGGCAATTTCTCACATGGAATAACCTTCATTTCTCAGAACAAGAATAGACTGACGAGTTTCAGAAGAAAGGCCTTTGTTTCTGGCCATTTTGAACCCACAAATGCTGATGCTCCAGATACTTAACTAGTCTAAAGAAGGCCTGTTTTATTGCTTTGATCAAAACAGTTTTCAGCTGTGCTAACATAATTGAAAAAGGGTTTTCTAATGATCAATTAGCCTTTTAAAATGATAAACTTTGAAAGTTTGGATGAGCTAACACAACATGCCATTGGAACACAGGAGTGATGGTTGCTGATAATGGGCCTCTGTACGCCTATGTAGATATTCCATAAAAATCAGTTATTTTCAGCTACAATTGTTAATGTTGCAAATGACTGTCTAAACTGTATTTTTGATTAATTTGACGTTAATGGACAAGAAATGTGCTTTTCTTTCAAAGTGACCCCAAACTTTTGAAAGGTAGTGTAAGTATTCAGACCCTTTGATATCAGACTCGAAATTGGGCTCCGGTGCATCCTGTTTCCATTGCTCGTCCTTGATGTTTCTACAACTTGGAGTCCACCTTTGCTAAATTAAATTGATTGGACACACACCTGTCTATATAAGGTTCCACCGTTGACAGTGCATGTCAGAGCAAAAACCAAGCCATGAGGTCAAAGGAATTGTCCGTAGAGTTCCGAGATAGGATTGTGTTGAGGCACAGATCTGGGGAAGGGTACCAACATATTTCTGCAACATTGAAGGTCCCCAAGAATACAGTGGCCTCCAGCATTCTTAAATGGAGGAAGTTTGGAACCACCAAGACTCTTCCTAGAGCTGGCCCGGCCAATCGGGGGAGAAGGGCCTTGGTCAGGGAGGTGACCAAAAACCCGATGGTCACTGACAGCACTCCAGAGTTCCTCTCTGGAGATGGCAGAACCTTCCAGAAGGACAACCATCTCTGCAGCACTCCACCAATTGGGCCTTTATGGTGGAGTGGACAGATGGAATCCACTGCTCAGTAAAAGGCAATTGACAGCCTGCTTGGAGTTTGGCAATAGGAACCTAAAGACTCTAACCATGAGAAACAAGATTCTCTGGTCTGATGAAACCAAGATTGAACTCTTATAGGCCTGAATGCCAAGTGTCACGTCTGGGGAAACCTGGCATCTCTACGGTGAAGCATAATGGTGGCAGCATCATGCTGTGGGGATGTTTTTCAGCGCCGGGGACTGGGAGACTGGTCAGGATCGAGGGAAAGATGAACGGAGCAAAGTACAGAGATCCTTGACGAAAGCATCCCGGTCAACAAAAGTGATCATGTTTGTTTTTATACCTTACAATGGGGGTAAAAGCAAAACATTGTTTGGGAGTGATCCATGTGTGTTAGCAGTAGAGATTGAGAGGGTTTTCCTATTGGAAAGAATCGGGGGCAAAACTTTTGTTTTAGAAGTGTGGGGGGGGGGGGGGGGGACAACCTCACGGGGAGTCTGATGGTCCTCCCCCATAATTTGTTGGGCCATCTAAAGCTAATTTCCTGCATTTTTACACAATCCTGTATTAATTATGGATCCCCTTTAGCTGCTGCCAAAACAGTAGCTACTCTTCCTGGGGTCATGCAAAATTAAGGCAGTTTATACAATTTTAAAACATTACAATTCACTGATTTCACAACACACTGCGTGCCCTCAGGACCCTACTCCACCACATATCTACAGTACTAAATCCATGTGTATGTATAGTGCGTATGTTATTGAGTGTGCGTATGCATGTGTCTGCCAATGTTTCTTGCTTTCCTGCTGTTCCATAAGCTGTTCTTTAAATCTAATTTTACTGCTTGTGTCAGTTACTTGATGTGGAATAGAGTTCCATGTAGTCATGGCTCTATGTAGTACTGTGTGCCTCCCGTAGTCTGTTCTGTAATTTCGGACTGTGAAAAGACATCTTGTGGGGTATGCATGGGTGTCCGAGCTGTGTGCCAGTAGTTTTAGACAGACAGCTCGGTCCATTCAACATGTCAATACCTCTCATAAAAGTAGTGATAGTCTATTTCTCCTCCACTGTCAGCCAGGAGAGATTGACATGAATAGTATTAATATTAGCTCTCTGTGTACATCCAAGGGCCAGCAGAGCTGCCTTGTTCTGAGCCAATTGCAGTTTTCCCAATACCTTTTTTTGTGGCACCTGACCACACAGTAGTCAAGGTGCGACAAAACTAGGGTCTGTAGGACCTGCCTTGTTGATAGTGTTAAGGCAGAGCATTGCTTTATTATAGACAGACTTCTCTCCATTTTAGCTACTACCGCATCAATATGTTTTGACCATGACAGTTTACAATCTAGTGTTACTCCAAGCAGTTTAGCCATCTCAACTTGCTCAATTCCACATGATTTAATACAAGATTAGTTGAGGTTTAGTGAGTTTTGTTCCAAATACAGTGCATTTAGTTTTATAAATATTTAGGGTTAACTTATTCCTTGCCACCCACTCTGAAACTAACTGCAGCTTTTTAAGTGTTGCAGTCATTTCAGTTGCTGTAGTAGCTGACGTGTATAGTATTGAGTCATCAGCATACATAGAAACTCTGGCTTTACTCAGGCAGTGGCATGTCGTTTAGTAAAAATTGAAAAAGCAAGGGGCCTAAACAGCTATCCTGGGGAATTCCTGATTCTAACTGGATTATATTTTATAAGCTTCCATTAAAGAACACCCTCTGTGTTCTGTTAGACAAATAACTCTTTATCCACATTATAGAAGGGGGTGTCAGCCAATCATTAATTTGTCTAAGTGCTGTGCCTGTTGAGTGTCCTTCCCTAAAAGCATTCTGAAATTCTGTTGTTCATTTGTTTACTGTAAAATAGCATTGTGCGTATCAAACTATTTTTTTCCAGAAGTTTACCAAGGGTTGGTAACAGGCTGATTGGTTGACTATTTGAGCCAGTAAAGGGGGGTTTTACTGTTCTTGGGTAGCAGAATGACTTTAGCTTCCCTCCAGGCCTGAGGGTGCACGCACTCTAGTAGACTTAAATTGAAGATGTGGCAATATCGTCTGCTATTATCCTCAGTAATTTTCCATCTAGATTGTCAGACCTTGGTGGCTTGTCATTGTTGATGGACAGCAATCATTTTTTCACCTCTTCCACACTGACTTTACAGAATTCAAAAGTACAATTCTTGTCTTTCATAACTTGGTCCAATATACTTGGATGTGTAGTGTCAGTGTTTGTTGCTGGCATGTCATCCCAAAGTTTGCTTATCTTTCCAATGAAAACGTCATTAAAGTAGTTTGCAATATCAGTGGGCTTTGTGATGAATGAGCCATCTGATTCAATGAATGAAGGAGCCGAGTTGACTTTTTTCCCCAGAATTCCATTTAAGGTTCCCCAAACTTTTTACTATCATTCTTTATATAATTTCTTTGTTTCATAGTGTAGTTTCTTTTTATTTAGCATATCGGCTGATATAGCCCAGTAATATAATATAAGGGCCATGTGAGAATCTCTGGTAATTAAACATAAGAAAAAGTTATTTTTGCGCATTTGATATTGCCTATTGATGGGAACATGGCTGGTAAGTGAGCTGCGCCTAAAATAACTTTGCAGCACTGCTGTTGGGTTTGGGACCAGTTCTTGTGGGAAGAGGGTGGGATTAGGACAGAACCAGCGGGTGCAGGCGGGAGTGGGATGAAGAAATCGGTCACAGGCAGACTTCTACACTGCACCATGACAGTGAAGCCTGTAACATTAGAGCTGTGTATTACTGTCAGTGTGAAAAGTAGGGAATTAGCTAGGGATACTGACAGATCAATAACGTTACACTGACATACTGACTAATATAACTCACATTGCACTGAAAAAACATCAGAATATCAGTCTTCAATCATTGGCCGATGGTTTCATCGTTTGATTCAGAAAATAACTAACGTTATCCAACTTTTGGCCAGCTCTCTCTAACGGTACATCAACTGGCGAAATCTAGCCAAGTTAATTTACTTCTGAAACGGGACAAAAAAGGCTACAAAACTTTTCCACACAAACAACAGCTGTTAGATAGTAATAAAGCCACCTCATATCGCTATCTGACGGATAACAAGAGGCTAGAGCTGACCTGGCTGTGGCAGGTACTAGCTAGTGTAGCTTATTCATTCCCCTCACTCGAGAGGGAATGAAACATTAGCGAATGTTACATAAGTTACAATACTAGCTCAACACTGCGAATAAACACATACGTTTTTGTTAAGGTGAACAGCAGTTACCTTGCAAGCTACATCAGGCAACTAAAGAGTAGCCAGTTTATGTTCTGCTTGCTTTTACAACTCAATGAAAGAGCGCAACACATACACACTGAACTAAGCTCAACTTTCCTAAAGCACCATGTGCTGCTCTTTGTATCACATTGTAATGATAAAACTGGGGGGACAAAAATGTAATTTCAGAATGTTGCGCCCCTGGGAAGAATAGAAGGGGGTCCTAGTTGACGGAAACTGACAGAGACTAGTGAAATTAACCAAGACGTTCACAAAGAAAGTAAAATGGAAAGATTCATGGTCTATCAGTTGAGGTCAAATTGAATGTGTTTTGACAGTATGGTAATATGTTAATAGCATCCAGATAGCACTCAATTAAATATTTTAGTAATTTGAAAAAGCTAAGGTTTCAATAAAGTCACATGACGAATACAAGTGTGAAAAGCATTTGGTTGCCATTGTTTGGTTTTATTATGTGCCTAAGTGAACAGAGTGATTGAGCCTTGGGACTGATATTAAATTAAAGGCTGGTGTTTGGGTTAATAAAATCTTCCTGTGGACCCACAGATAAGTCGCCTCTGAAAGTGAGTGGTACTCCCCTAACTCAAACAGGCTGTAAGGGACACAGTGGGGAAACTTTGGAACAGAGGTATGAATAATTTAATAAGATACATTTTGATTATTACTTCTCAATTCGATAGAAGTTGAGTAAGACAGTAATGTCATCTGAAACAATCCTCTGTTTCCTTTACGTGGAACACTGTCCACAATTGAAGTGAGTAGATCCAAATGTTTTTAGTACAAGGGCTGTGGGGAAACAAGAGCTGATAAGCCAGCACCAACTTTTTGAAGGCCCTAGCAGATTTGTTATTACAACAGGTTTCATAGTTTGACCAGTTGATGACCCAGGGACAGAAGGTACAGAACACAAGCCATACGTCAAGGCAACAGGTCTAGACAATAAGATTACAAGAAAGGGGCTCTGGGATTGTTTACTTTAGAAGGTACCTATTTTGCTTAACGCAACACTGTATTTTTATATGTAACCTTTATTTAACTAGGCAAGTTAGTTAAGAAAAATTCTTATTGACAGTGACGGCCTACTGGGGAACAGTGGGTTAACTGCCTTGTTCAGGGGCAGAATGACAGATTTTTACCTTGTCAGCTCGGGGATTCAATCCAGAAACCTATCGGTGACTGACCCAACGCTCTAACCACTAGGCTACCTGCCTCTAACCACTAGGCTACCTGCCTCTAACCACTAGGCTACCTGCCTCTAACCACTAGGCTACCTGCTGCCCCCATCTGATGTGTCTCCAGTATGATTATGTATATGCATGGTTTCATCAAGGCTTCCTGCCCAAAATGCAGCAACTCAATTGAAAAAGAGAGGGACGTACATAGGCATAGTAGTATAGAATATTGCATTTTTAGGACAAATTAAGATGTACTTAGTTTTCACTATGCTACAGTACATGTTTATTTTCTCTTTCAGGACTGATGGAATGTCCACTAAGTTTTCTGAATAGTTCAAACAATGATTCTCTATCTCTCCCTTTTGAAAGGCTTCCTGAGGTAGGTGCCTTGGGTGAGCAGTTAGTGAAATTCTGCAGTACTGTAATGTTTAAAGGTACCTGGATCCAGCTGTTAAGGAACATCCCTAATGAATTACTCTGGTCTTCAAGCTCTGTTAGGGAACGATGAAGCTCTGAAGGCTTGCATAAAGTGGCATGATGACCTTGGTCTCATTGTTTAGGATAAAAATGGGGAAAGCTCTTTTAAGATGCTCAGCGTCTGTCATTTAACACGAGGAACAAGTTGATGCAATTCAATACTTTACATAGGGTCTACTTTACACCAGAGAGTCTGTATAAGATCAATTGTAAATATTCAACATGTTGCCCCAGGTGTAAAACGGCAGTGGGGACACTTATGTATATGTTTTTGTCCTGCCCTGAACTAAACAATTATTGGCAAGACATTATTCAGATCTTATCACAGGTCACTAATATGACGGTACCACTAGATCCTTCCCTTATTCTTCATGGAGATGACTGTTCTACCAGTTAATATTGGTAGCAAAACCAGATTCATTAAATTGGCAGTTATTGCAGCCAATAAATGCACAGCTATTATATGGAAGAGTGACATTCCACCAAGCAAGTAGATGTGGCTAAAAGAACTATCTTCCTATATTCCATCTGAAAAAAATAACAAAATGTATGTAATAAACCATTTGAATTTACTGATGTCTGGGGGGACTTTCAGTAGTTTCTGGAGATGTCACCTTAGCTGCCTCATTACTACAGTCTTCATTAATGTATTATTATTTGTTTTTGTGTTTTAATGATTTATTTTCTAGCATGGAATGCGAAGGTCATTCCGTTTCTTTTTTTGTTGTCAATCGGTGAAGCTAAGGGAGGGGGGTGTTCATGTGTTGGGGAGGGAAGGTGCCCCCATGTAACTTGATGTTTTGGTTAGGTGGATGGAATAACGGGGAAATGTGTCATGTTTTGCAGATTGTTAAAAAAAAAAAAAAAAAAATTGTCAAAATATATATTAATTTAATTTTTTAAATTTTAATATAAAAAAATATTTGTTCACAGTGGGGATTTTGAAGGAGGGGGATTAGAACCCCAAAGTAATAGTGGTCAGAAAGATCATAAAGGTATTTCAAACAGGTAAAGGTCATAAAGGTATTTCATATTCCTGTTTAGGGGGTAATAACTATATGGAAACCACTATTCACATTATGTGGATTATAAACATGTATAGACATGGAGAACCATCACATCATGGTGTAACAGGGATGAATGGCTATTCAATGTACAACACTAGTTTCTGTAACAAGCAATACGTGTTAAATATTTTTACATACATCCAGGACTGAATGGTTTCAAAAGCAAGTTGTAACAGACCTGGTTCAGCAGTCTGAATGATCCTAGTGGCACCAAAACATCAATGTTTAGAGAAGCTTGGAGATGATTACACAAGGGGCAAAGAGCTTATTTACCTAACTCTGTATCTCTGTACAAACCAAAATCATTTCCAGAGCTAGCAATCCCTGAGACTGTGTATGATAACTCCGACTCGAACATCTAATGGTTATTGTAGATGACAAATAAACTTTAATTTGATTTGACATGTGCGCTGAATACAACAGGTATAGTAGACCTTACAGTGAAATGCTTACTTACAGGCTCTAACCAACAGTGCAAAAAAAAGGTATTAGGTGAACAATAGGTAGGTAAAGAAATAAAAACAGTAAAAAAGACAGTGAAAAATAACAGTAGCGAGGCTACATACAGACACCGGTTAGTCAGGCTGATTGAGGTAGTATTTACATGTAGATATGGTAAAAGTGATATATGATGAACAGAGAGTAGCGTAAAAGAGGGGCTGGCGGGACACAATGCAAATAGTCCAGGTAGGCAGAGCAACTGCCGTACCAGGCAGTGATGCAACCAGTCAGAATGCTCTCGATGTTGCAGCTGTAGAACCTTTTGAGGACCCTTGCCAAGTCTTTTGAGTTTCCTGAGGGGGAATAGGCTTTGTCATGCCCTCTTCGCGACTGTCTTGGTGTGTTTGGACCATTCTAGTTTGTTGGTGATGTGGAGACCAAGAAACTTGAAGCTCTGAACCTGCTCCACTACAGCCCCGTCGATGAGAATGGGGATGTGCTCGGTCCTCCTTTTCCTGTAGTCCACAATCACTTAGAAGGACATGTGTTCCCACCCCTCCCATGTGTTCCCAGGTGTATGTTTTATAGCACATATACATTCAGGATGTAAGGCTTACTAGTTATGGCAAATGTTGCAAAGACCTGATTGTTTTAACACAACAAAAATGTAAGAAATTAAAATAAACCAGCAAAGTTTGATACTTTGACCACATCTTCTCACATACATTTTATTTGGGTCTTTTTCATTTACCCTGTTGCTTGGCTCCAGCCATTGGAAGCTCAGGGGCATGTACAAAGAAAAAGAACGCAATTCAACCATTGATGGATGGTGACATTGACAGTAGTCATGTTAAGGTTTTCATTGTTTTATTGCATTGCTTATTGCTGTGCATTATATGATGCCTGAATAGGAAAGAGGATCTGATCATGTCTATTAATACTCTGGATGAAGGATTAATTCCACATCTGTTTACATTGCACGGTAGTGGATTAGCATGGTATGAGACACAATAAATAATAAAAGTTAAGTAAAGTATAAAATATACAGCATTATCCGAAATTGAGAGCTGAATAAAAACATGTGTTATCGTTTCAACATCATAATCTTTCAGAATGTACCTGTTTTCAGTATAGAATGACATGTATAGAGATTATATTACAACTCTTTATGTTTTGTCTTAATGACTGTTCTTTAGTAAATAGGAAACTCAAGTGTGTTGGTCCAAGAAACATTAATTAGATAGTTGTTTTATGTTTGTGAAACCTTACAAAATCACTTCTCATTGTTTACATTGCAACAGTTTTGAATGGGTAATTGTATCAAATATATATCATTGTATGTTTGAATTAGCGCTCATATAAACTGTTTTCATCACTGTCTTGTAAACACATTCTTGTAAGTTGGAGCTACTGTACGTGTGGCTGCTGTACAGATTTGAGCACTTGATAAGACGTTGACATTTCTGGGTATGTCTCACCTGTAACAAAATAACAATACTTTTTTTCGGTAAGTTTCTGAGTATAACTGAACAGCATGCCTCGGACATAAACACACATAGGGACATAGGATGAGCTGTCATTCATTCAATGTAAATTACATTTTCTTTTAAAATCTTCAGTACCGAAATGCGGTTACACAATATTATTGAACAATACTCCATAACACGTTTGTATTTATATATATTTTTGAATTCCTTTCTTAGAGAAAAAGGCCTTGAGAAGGGTCTATTGTAAACCAACACCCCCACCAGTCTCTAAATCCCCGTCCTCAAGCTGTGAGCACGTCAGACAATGTCTCTTTCATGACGGATCTCCAGGGCCTTCCAGGTTTCGTATGTTTTCTTTTCCATGATAGATCAACCTTCTTGCCTTTAAGCCCAAGTTATGTCTTGAGGACAGAAGGGCCCATCATAAATGTTCACGAAAAACCACTGTACTTGTTTTATCATATCAAGCGCTTTAAAATAATCTCCCCACCTAAAGCTAAAGACAGGCACAAAATAGTTGACCACTGCATGCTTTTGAAAATACATACGAACTAACAGATTTGGTGGCATTTGAGCTATTGAATTCGGCACAACCTAAAATGGTCACTTTGGAGTCTGGACTATATGCCACTGATTAAATTCTTATGGCTTTCAAATCATCTCGACTGCAGACTTCCTCTTCCAATGTGTACCCAGACAGGGATGTTCCAGTCAGGGCCCGTTTGATCTGACAGAGCAAGTCTTATCTTAAACCATTCTCTCATGCGCAACGCAAGAGAAAAACTCCCTGGCTAAAAAAGGGTGTTCAGGCAGCTGTTTGTGAAAATCTTCACTGTTGAATTGTCTGGTTGGAAAATGTAACCCATATGTCATTCACTCGTATCAATCACACCATTAAAACAATCAGGTGCATCACAAAGAATGGCCTCAATGGTTTGTCATTGTGTTCCTGACACAAAGGACACAATACACCGAGAATTGGTCTAGGAGCCATGTTTTATGTAGTTTATCTCTTGAGGTTTCTTGCCACTCGTAGTGTTCACAGGTCTTAATTATACTCAGACAGACCTACCCCAGAAATTACTTTTTCATATACAAGGGGTCACAAGATACACAGCAGATCCATAAGTTCACTACAAAATTTCACAACTGTTTCACATTTTCTCAATCACCACACATCAATCACCAGGACATTTTTCTTGCAAACATTTGCTTTATCCAAAACAGCTCCACTATCATGTTACATAAGCACTTGCTCAACAGCGTTAGAACATCCGGGCAGGATGTCCATCAAAGGGCATTAACACGTGACACTAAAAATAGATCATTAATCACTTTGACACACACGTGAGAGAGAATACAGTATACGGCATAAGTTCTCCTGATGAGAAATATACTGAAAAAAACTATTTAATCCAGGTATAGAGAATCTTTTAAATGCTTTACAACAAGATCACAATGCAGGAAAGCAAGTACTGACCTCTTTGTCAAGCCTACCAGTCCCATGGGGCCCTTTTGTAGAAAGCAAATTGATTTTGTTTACATACTTGCCTGTAAAAAAAAAACATATATTTTGGTTATGGTTGACAGCTACTCCAAATGGATTGAATCCTTTCCCACATCATACGAGAAAGCAAAGACTGTGGCTAAGTGCCTGTCATAAGACTTGTTCCACGATTCAGTATACCACGATTCAGTATACCACAATGTTTAGATAGCGATAGGGGAACACATTTCACCTCAAAGAGGAAGACACTGTGTGACATGATGCAAGTTAAGAGGAATTTGCATGTGCCATTTCAACCTCAACATTTCTGGACTTGTAGAATGCTACAATGGTGTACTGAAAAATACAGTTGCAAAAATATGTTTTCAGGTAAAGTGCTTAGGGAAAGACACCTGGATCCACACCTCTCACTGTAACCAAGCAGCAAAGCCAGAAAAATATGTTACTCCTGTTACTCCTACAACCCAGTAGGGGCACTCTGCTTACCCTGGGGGGCTGGGACGGACCATGTATAGGAGGACCATTGTAGCTGGCCCTGCAAAAGTTCTCTGCATTAATTCCCGTTTATGGCATGACAACGTGCTTGATTCCATTTGAGAAATGATTGGTAATGCTCTTGCTATTGGACGAATGAACTGCTGAACGTGTGGCTATGCTTACCATGGTCTTACAAAAATAGATCGGCTTTGGATATTCTCCTAGCGGCTAAGGCAGGGGTTTACTGAATACATTTCTTTAAAAATGGACAGTTCTGTGTCAATTCAAACTGTCTTGTGCAAGTATTAAATTGACACAATACCGTTTTGCAAAGGTGTCAGCTGGAGATGACATGCAGGACTTGCAGGTTTGCATAATTTCTACGTTGATGCTAAACTTGTGATTTGTTGGGAGAGTTGTCTGTCTGAAGGGACCCTCTCCCGGAATTTCTTCCCTCCCCTTTATGAAGTTACCAATAGAATGAGACTACCCGGATGGTGACTTGCACTCTACTCAATCAATACTTTAAATGGCTTTGAGTACAAAGCAATAAGTTACTTTACATCTCATAATCACAACAAATACCTTAGCGAGCATAGGGGAACCCGTGGAGTGGCGCTTGGGGAAAGATATACAAAAACACAGATAGCCGACAACCCTGAATACAGGGCATACTACACTGTGTACAAAACATCAACACCTGCTCTTTCCATGACAGACTGACCAGGGGAATCCGGGTGAAAGCTATGGTCACTTATTAATGTCACTTGTTAAATCCACTTCAATTAGTGTAGATGAAGGGGAGAAGACAGATTAAAAGAAGGATTTTAAAGATGCACTATGAAGAAATTGCTCCGTCATTTCCTGGTTGCTAAATTCTAATAGTTTGCCTAATTTAAGTTAATGTGACAAAATAAGCAAGTATAGTGTAGAGAGCAGGGTTTCCCAAACTCGGTCCTGGGGTCCCCCATGGGTGCATGTTTTTGTTTATTCCCTAGCACTAGACAGCTGATTCAAATAACCAACTCATTATCAAGCATAGATTATTTGAATCAGCTGTGTAAAGCTGGGGGTGGGGGGTTGTGTACAAAACCGAAAGTAAAAGCTGCCAAAACGAAACTTGATGGGAAGTGTAGAAATAGCGTACATAGAAAATATCTACTGCTTCTTAGATTTGGGAATTACAGATCTATTAAAAAAGCATGAGCTGGCACACACCCAGATAAATTATTTTGTGTTGGTGCTGACTAACGGCGAATAAAATGTAAGCTATAAAAATAAGTAAAGAGAGTTGCACGCTCCATATATAAAAACTCCCTGTAAATTATTGGGTAAACCACCAATGTTTCGGCATCACTGTGACTTGTGCAGGGTAATGTCATGAATGATTGAACCAACCTGGTTCTGGTTCAAGCATTCTTGACATTACCCTGAAGAAAGCACAGTAATGCCGATAAGTTGGTAGTCATGATAGATGGAGGCTAATGACTGTTGTCTAAATAAGTGGCCTGGAAATATAATGTAGGCACATCTTTAGTTGGAAAGGACTTTGCCATCATTATCATGTCATCGAATGGATGGCAATGTTGTCATTAGCTAACAAAGTTAGTCAAAAATAGCTAGCTAAAATCCGAGTTGGTCTCCTCTCAATTTTAGCTAGCTAACGTTATACTGCATCTAAAGTCAAACTGGCGACAACCAAATGATGACTGAAGGTTTTCCTACTAATTATTTGACTCCTTTTGCAATGTTGTATTTCCAAGCCACTGTAATGCACTTTTGATGAAATCAGCGCTCATTGAGAATGCTCGATCAGTCGGACATGTTTCTCAGATAGGGAAGTACTTATTCTTGAGAATAGCTTATAGCTAGCTAGCTACTATAGTGATCCCTCAAGAGTATCTAATTTCAGAGCACCATTCAGATATAGCTTGCTAGTTGGTTGTGCTACAAAATACAGTGGGGCAAAAAAGTATTTAGTCAGCCACCAATTGTGCAAGTTCTCCCACTTAAAAAGATGAGGCATGTAATTTTCATCATAGGTACACTTCAACTATGACAGACAAAATGAGAAAAAAAAATCCAGAAAATCACATTGTAGGATTTTTTATGAATTTATTAGCAAATTATCGTGGAAAATAATTATTTGGTCACCTTCAAACAAGCAAGATTTCTGGCTCTCACAGACCTGTAACTTCTTCTTTAAGAGGCTCCTCTGTCCTCCACTCATTACCTGTATTAATGGCACCTGTTTGAACTTGTTATCAGTATAAAAGACACCTGTCCACAACCTCAAACAGTCACACTCCAAACTCTACTATGGCCAAGACCAAAGAGCTGTCAAAGGACACCAGAAACAAAATTGTAGACCTGCACCAGGCTGGGAAGACTGGATCTGCAATAGGTAAGCAGCTTGGTTTGAAGAAATCAACTGTGGGAGCAATTATTAGGAAATGGAAGACATACAAGACCACGGATAATCTCCCTCGATCTGGGGCTCCACGCAAGATCTCACCCCGTGGGGTCAAAATGATCACAAGAACAGTGAGCAAAAATCCCAAAACCACACAGTGGGACCTAGTGAATGACCTGCAGAGAGTTGGGACCAAAGTAACAAAGCCTACCATCAGTAACACACTACGCCGCCAGGGACTCAAATCCTGCAGTGCCAGACGTGTCCCCCTGCTTAAGCCAGTACATGTCCAGGCCCATCTGAAGTTTGCTAGAGAGCATTTGAATGATCCAGAAGAAGATTGTGAGAATGTCATATGCTCAGATGAAACCAAAATATAACTTTTTGGTAAAAACGCAACTCGTCGTGTTTGGAGGACAAAGAATGCTGAGTTGCATCCAAAGAACACCATACCTACTGCGAAGCATGGGGGTGGAAACATAATGCTTTGGGGCTGTTTTTCTGCAAAGGGATCAGGACTACTGATCCGTGTGAAGGAAAGAATGAATGGGGCCATGTATCGTGAGATCGAGTGTAAACCTCCTTCCATCAGCAAGGGCATTGAAGATGAAACGTGGCTGGGTCTTTCAGCATGACAATGATCCCAAACACACCACCCGGGCAACGAAGGAGTGGCTTCGTAAGAAGCATTTCAAGGTCCTGGAGTGGCCTAGCCAGTCTCCAGATCTCAACCTCATAGAAAATCTTTGGAGGGAGTTGAAAGTCCTTGTTGCCGAGCAACAGCCCCAAAACATCACTGCTCTAGAGGAGATCTGAATGGAGGAATGGGCCAAAATACCAGAAACAGTGTGAAAACCTTGTGAAGACTTACAGAAAACTTTGACCTCTCATTGCCAACAAAGGGTATATAACAAAGTATTGAGATAAACTTTTGTTATTGACCAAATACTTATTTTCCACCATAATTTGCAAATAAATTCATTAAAAAAATCCTACAATGTGATTTTCTGGATTTTGTTTCTCATTTTGTCTGTCATAGTTGAAATGTACCTATGATGAAAATGACAGGCCTCTCGCATCTTTTTAAGTGGGAGAACTTGCACATTGGTGGCTGACTAAATACTTTTTTGCCCCACTGTATATAATCATGCTAGCTAATTGTTTCAAATGTGAAATTATAAGACAAAAAGGACACTTACAGTTGAAGTCGGAAGTTTACACAGTTTGGAGTCAGTAAAACTACGTTTTCAACCACTCCACAAATTTCTTGTTCACAAACTATAGTTTTGGCAAGTCGGTTAGGACATCTACTTTGTGCATGACACAAGTAATTTTTCCAACAATTGTTTACAGACAGATTATTTAACTTATAATTCACTGTATCACAATTCCAGTGGGTCAGAAGTTTACATACACTAAGTTGACTGTGCCTTTAAACAGCTCGGAAAAATACAGAGAATTATGTCATGGCTTTAGAAGCTTCCGATAGGCTAATTGACATAATTTGTGTCAATTGGAGGTGTACCTGTGGATGTATTTCAAGGCCTACCTTCAAACTCAGTGCCTCTTTGCTTGACATCATGGGAAAACCAAAATAAATCAGCCAAGACCTCAGAAAAAAATGGTAGACCTCCACAAGTCTGGTTCATCCTTGGGAGCAATTTCAAAACGCCTGAAAGTACCACGTTCATCTGTATAAACAATAGTACGCAAGTATAAACATCATGGGACCACGCAGCCATCATACCGCTCAGGAAGGAGACGCATTCTGTCTCCTAGAGATTATTGTACTTTGGTGCAAAAGGGGCAAATCAATCCCAGAACAACAGCAAAGGACCTTGTGAAGATGCTGGAGGAAACAGGTACAAAAGTATCTCCACAGTAAAACGAGTCCTATATTGACGTAACCCGAGAGGCCGCTCAGCAAGGAAGAAGCCACTGCTCCAAAATAGTCTTAAAAAAGCCAGACCACGGATGGCAACTGCACATGGGGACAAATATACTTTTTGGAGAAATGTCCTCTGGTCTGATGAAACAAAAATATAACTTTTGCCATAATGACCATCATTATGTTGGGAGGAAAAAGGGGGAGGCTTGCAACCCGAAGAACACCATCCCAACCGTGAAGCACAGGGGTGGCAGCATCATGTTGTGGGTGTGCTTTGCTGTAGGAGTGACTGGTGCACTTCACAAAATAGATGGCATCATGAGGAAGGAAAAAAAATGTGGATATATTGAAGCAACATCTCAAGACATCAGTCAGGAAGTTAAAGCTTGGTCGCAAATTAGTCTTCCAAATGGACAATGACCCCAAGCATACTTCCAAAGTTGTGGCAAAATAGCTTAAGGACAACAAAGTCAAGGTATTGTAGTTGCATACACAAAGCCCTGACTTCAATCCTATAGAAAATGTGTGGGCAGAACTGAAAAAGCGTGAGCGAACAAGGAGGCCTGCAAACCTGACTCAGTTACACCAGCTTTGTCAGGAGGCATGGGCAAAAATTCACCCAACTTATTGTGGGAAGCTTGTGGAAGGCTACCCGAAACATTTGACCCAAGTTAAACAATTTAAAGACAATGCCACCAAATACTAATTGAGTGTATGTAAACTTCTGACCCACTGGGAATGTGATGAAATAATTAAAGCTGAAATAAAATCATTCTCTCTGCTATTATTCAGACATTTCACATTCTTAAAATAGAGTGGTGATCCTAACTGACCCAAGACAGGGAATTCTTACTAGGATTTACATGTCAGGAGTTGTGAAAAACTGAGTTTGAATGTATTTGGCTAAGGTGTACGTAAACTTCAACTGTACCTAAGCTGTTTCTTTATGTCCTCTTGGTGTAGGTAAGGTTGCTAGCTAATCTCCTTCCCAGAGATCTTTGCCCAAATGTGAAGTCCATGGCGGTCTAGAATATGAAGTGTTGGCCCTTTTGGATGCATTAGTTTGTGTCTTTGAAGTTTCTAATGTCTACCCAGTTAATCAAGAAGGAATAACGCTTTGTCAAGGAGGTCCAATTGTTTTTTCTATCTGCTATAGAGCATAGTGAACTCCGGTTTCTCTGCAATGTAGGTAAACTAAGGAAAACATCATCTATATTGCTCAATGCCATTAATATTTCCCAATGCCTCAAACCGAAGAGAATAATTAAAGTTGATCAACTCAAGCAAACTGGCTGTAATGTCAAACTGTGCACGAGACGAAGCCAAGCTTGCCATGTAGCCTACCAAATATCACAATCCCAGCCACTACAGGTAACTCACAAAACATTGTGAATGCTATCCGTGAAGCTGATGGGTTTGGGCCCCACATTGGATGTTTTGCACACATCCTGAACCTCGCAGGCAAGAGGGCTGTCTCTCTCAAGGCAGTGTACCACCTCCTGGGGAAGGTCAGGAAAGTGGTTACTTTTTTTCACAAAAGCACCACCGCTCACCAAGTTGACAGTCAAGCAAGAGATGCTAGATACACCAAAACACAAATGAATCCATGATGTCACAACCCGTTGGAATACCATACATGACATGCTGGAATGTTATGTGGAACAGCAACCGGCCAGCTACTCTGCTGTATTGGACAAGGCTGTGAAGAAGTCGGTCAAAGACATAGCCTTGCTGACTGACAGTGAACTGAAGCTGGCAGAAGAACTCATTCAATCAAATGTATTTATAAAGCCCTTCTCACATCAGCTGATGTCACAAAGTGCTGTACAGAAATCCAGCCTAAAACCACAAACAGCAAGCAATGCAGGTGTAGAAGCACCTTCAGCTACTCAACCCCCTGAAAACAATGACAACTCTCAGGAGTAGTGAAAAAAGTCCCACCTCAATGATTCTTCCTCTAAAGACAATGATTCTCAAATCCATGGCACCAGGTCCTGAGGACAGTGTAACCATCAGTGAGGCCCAGCAGCCATCACTCAGGACTTTGAGAGAAGATACACAGAACCAAATCTTCTAGACTACCTTCACAGAGCTACAGCACCTTGATCCAAGATTTAAATCCCTGTCAGCCTGCTGAGTCTACATGGATCTCATCAATGGAATTGTGGAGCATGAACATCAGGTATTTGATATATTTAAAGATTTTTCATGATATAGTTTATTGTTTTTATCATGCATGTTAAAATGTGATGAGATATGCTTTTTTGATGAGATATATGTCACTTACACTTAATAATAATAATAATGTTTGCCATTATTCTTGCAATTTCAAGCAGTGCAAGCAGGGCCATCCACAGAGGAAGAAAATCCATCCTCGTTATCCTCAAAAGAAGATTACCATGTCAGAGTTATTTGGGGAGCTTTTCAGAAGAGCAGACCAAACCCTTTCCAAAGTTATTGAGTAGGAGGTCACCTCATACAAGGCAGCAGATTGCCTTCACGTGGATCCTTTTGTGTGGTGGAAAAAAAAAAAAAAGTTCCACCATGTTGCAAAACTTGCACAACAGTGGCTCAGTGTCCCGAGAACCTCTGTTGCAATTGAGAGCGTTTTCTCCATCGCAGGGGACATTGTCAGTGCAAGCCGTTTTCGTCTTGCCTAAGAGAATGTTGACATGCTTATCTTTTTACAGAAGAACCTCGACATAAAGGAATAGATATCTCATATAGGGTACCAACTTGATGGTGCACTTGATGTTATTTTTACATTTAATATTGCCTATACATGTACCCTGTACCCTGTTTAAAATAGAGAAGGCAAATCACCTACAGGTTGTTAAAGCTAAGAAAAAATAACCTCCTGATAGGTAAGACATGCCCATCCTCCCCCTGGAGCCACACTCCATAAACATCCAGGGTTGGCAAATGGCCAGTCCAAGGGTCCTTCTCTTACATAATTGTCCTCTTTTATAGGTGCATTTCCCTGCGGCTCTAGGGTGAACTTCACCCTGGGTGAGTAATTAATAACCGTGTGTACAGCTTCACTGTGGTTTGTATGAGGAGAGATTTTAACCGTGGTAAGACAACAAAAAATAAAAAAAATTGATTTATTTCACCTTTATTTAACCAGGTAGGCAAGTTGAGAACAAGCTCTCATTTACAATTCCGACCTGGCCAAGATAAAGCAAAGCAGTTTGACACGAACAACAACAGAGTTACAGGTGGAGTAAAACAAACATACAGTCAATAATACAGTAGAAAAATAAGTCTATATACAATGTGAGCAAATGAGGTGAGATAAGGGAGGTAAAGGCAAAAAAAGAAAAGGCCATGGTGGCGAAGTAAATACAATATAGCAAGTAAAACACTGGAATGGTAGATTTGCAGTGGAATAATGTGCAAGGTAGAGATAGAAATAATGGGGTGCAAAGGAGCAAAATAAATAAATACAGTAGGGAAAGAGGTAGTTGTTTGGGCTAAATTATAGATGGGCTATGTACCGGTGCAGTAATCTGTGAGCTGCTCTGACAGTTGGTGCTTAAAGCTAGTGAGGGAGATAAGTGTTTCCAGTTTCAGAGATTTTTGTAGTTCGTTCCAGTCATTGGCAGCAGAGAACTGGAAGGAGAGGCGGCCAAAGGAAGAATTGGTTTTGGGGGTGACCAGAGAGATATACCTGCTGGAGAGCGTGCTTCAGGTGGGTGCTGCTATGGTGACCAGCGAGCTGAGATAAGGGGGGACTTTACCTAGCAGGGTCTTGTAGATGACCTGGAGCCAGTGGGTTTGGCGACTAGTATGAAGCGAGGGCCAGCCAACGAGAGCGTACAGTTCACAGTGGTGGGTAGTATACAGGGCTTTGGTGACAAAACGGATGGAACTGTGATAGACTGCATCCAATTTGCTGAGTAGGGTATTGGCGGCTATTTTGTAAATTACATCGCCGAAGTCGAGGATCGGCAGTTTTACAAGGGTATGTTTGGCAGCATGAGTGAAGGATGCTTTGTTGCGAAATAGGAAGCTGATTCTAGATTTCATTTTGGATTGGAGATGCCTAATGTGAGTCTGGAAGTAGAGTTTACAGTCTAGCCAGACACCTAGGTATTTGTAGTTGTCCACATATTCTAAGTCAGAACCGTCCAGAGTAGTGATGTTGGACAGGCGGGCAGGTGCAGGCAGCAATCGGTTGAAGAGCATGAATTTAGTTTTGCTTGTATTTAAGAGCAATTGGAGGCCACGGAAGGAGAGTTGTATGGCATTGAAGCTCGTCTGGAGGTTAGTTAACAGTGTCCAAAGAAGGGCCAGAAGTATACAGAATGGTGTCATCTGCGTAGAGGTGGATCAGAGATTCACCAGCAGCAAGAGCGTATGTATACAGAGAAAAGAGTTGGCCCAAGAATTGAACCCTGTGGCACCCCCATAGAGACTGCCAGAGGCCCGGACAACAGGCCTTCCAATTGACACACTGAACTCTATCAGAGAAGTAGTTTGTGAACCAGGCGAGGCAATCATTTGAGAAACCAAGGCTATCGAGTCTGCCGATGAGGATGTGGTGATTGACAGAGTCGAAAGCCTTGGCCAGGTCAATGAATACGGCTGCACAGTATTGTTTCTTATCAATGGCGTTTAAGATATCGTTTAGGAACTGAGCGTGGCTGAGGTGCATCCATGACCAGCTCTGAAACCAGATTGCATAGCGAAGAAGGTATGGTGGGATTCGAAATGGTCGGTAATCTGTTTGTTGACTTGGCTTTTGAAGACCTTAGAAAGGCAGGGTAGGATAGATATAGGTCTGTAGCAGTTTGGGTTAAGAGTGTCCCCCTCCTTTGAATAGGGGGATGACCGCAGCTGCTTTCCAATCTTTGGGAATCTCAGACGACACGAAAGAGAGGTTGAACAGGCTAGTAATAGGGGTGGCAACAATTTTGGCAGATAATTTTAGAAAGATAGGGTCCAGATTGTTTAGACTGGCTGATTTGTAGGGGTCCAGATTTTGCAGCTCTTTCAGAACATCAGCTGACTGGATTTGGGAGAAGGAAAATGGGGATGGCTTGGGCGAGTTGCTGTGGGGGGTGCAGTGCTGTTGACCGGGGTAGCGGTAGCCAAGTGGAAAGCATGGCCAGCCGTAGAAAAATGCTTATTGAAATTCTCAATTATAGTGGATTTATCGGTGGTAACAGTGTTTCCTATCTTCAGTGCAGTGGGAAGCTGGGAGGAGGTGTTCTTATTCTCCATGGACTTTACAGTGTCCCAGAACGAGTTTGTGTTCCAGGAAGCAAATTTCTGCTTGAAAAAGCTAGCCTTGGCTTTTCTAACTGCCTGTGTATATTGGTTTCTAGCTTCCCTGAAAAGTTTCATATCACAGGGGCTGTTCGATGCTAATGCAGAACGCCATAGGATGTTTGTGTTGGTTAAGGGCAGTCAGGTCTGGAGATGATTTGCATGACCACCAGTACAACACCTATCATGATAGCAATATTTGCAAACATTGGTCCCCATTTTACTAAAGTTAAGTCCAGACAATCCCAAGCGTGTGTATCAAATCCAGCATTGTCCTTTACTAATTGCCGTAATTTTTTCAGTTGTCATAGCTTCCATAAATGATCCATCTGGGGCTGTGTTGTTGGGAATGAAGGTGCAATATTCTTCTCCAAACATTATGCAAAAACCACCTTTCTCAGCTAAGAGCCCATTCAAAACCTGCATGTTCTGCCATGTCATTTTGCTTGTGGCCTGTACGTGTTCTCACAAAGCTGTCAATACAGAGTCTGTATAATTCATTAATCTTTGTTAGTTATAGTAAATGTCATTTATCCATTCTAGGTTTTTGTTGTGTGATATCCAACGGAATATTGATTCAATTCCCTATTTAATCTCATCTCTTGCTTTGTATACATTAGGAACTCCTCTAGGCTGTCCTACTGTGTCTAAGTATACTTTTGGATCAGAATCGTAGGCTCTTTTCACTCTAAGTTTTATAGTCTGCTCTTGTTGTGACTTTATAATGGTCACCTGTTGTTTTGCTCTAACTGAAGCACATAGTCCAGCCCACTTTGCTGGTAAAACATTTAGGAGTTTGTTATTTCCACACATCCAGAAACTGTCTGCTGTACCACTGTTTTAGTTTTTCAAAATTGATAGAGACGGTCCTATTTTAGTTATATTTCCGCATCGTTCACTCTTATACATAATCAGCCCCTTTTCAAATTTTCAAACTCCTGCAGTTTCAAGTACCCACATTGTTTTGCATTCTACAACAGTGTTCCCTACATCTACTCCACTGTCTTCATGACTAAAGAAGCATTCATATTTTCCTTTTACCGCAGTACAGTGGTTCCTCCTTTAAAGGTTGTGTCATACTGCGGCACACCTTGCTGCCCGTTATCTATTTGTCAGCCATCTTTTTCTGTTAATGCAAGTTATTACTAGTTTGACCACCAGAGGGCATCTTTGAGAAGAATTTGATTGTCTTCCATATTGGCATTACCAGAGAATATAAAACCTTTTTTGTAATAACATAGTATATGGGATTGATTAAGAAATTTGGCTTAATTATTTAGATTAATATTATGGTGTTTCTATTCTGAGAAAAGGGAGAAAAGAAAACTCAGGGGTTTAGGATTGAATGGAAAATAGGGCGCTGTACAACGTGATGGTCGGAAGAAGGCTACAGCATGAGAATTGGAGGATTCTAAATGGTTTGACTTCATTAGACATCTTTGTTCCAAAATTTCTGTAAATCACTGATATTTCTTCCCATAGCAATTCATTATGGATCCGTAACTAAATCAACATCTGCATTTTGAAAGAGTATTTTTAATCATTATTTTATTAACCTCTAGCGTCGAGCAATCCCGTATCCGGGAGCGTAATTATAGCCTCAAGCTCATTACCATAACGCAACGTTAACTATTCATGAAAATCGCAAATGAAATGAAATAAATATATTCACTCACAAGCTTAGCCTTTTGTTAACACTCATCTCAGATTGTCAAAATATGCATTTCAACCATAGCTACACAAGCATTTGTGTACAAGTATTGATAGCTAGCATAGCATTAAGCCTAGCATTCAGCAGGCAACATTTTGACAAAAACAAGAAAAGCATTCAAATAAAATAATTTACTTTTGAAGAAATTCGGATGTTTTCAATGAGGATACTCAGTTAGATAGCAAATGTTCATTTTTTCCAAAAATATTATTTGTGTAGGAGAAATCGGTCCTTTTTGTTCATCACGTTTGAACTTTTTACCAAATTAACTCCATAATATCGACAGAAACATGGCAAACGTTGTTTAGAATCAATCCTCAAGGTGTTTTTCACATATCTATTTGATAAATCATTCGTGGCAGCAGTGTTTCTCCTCGAAGCAAATTAAAAATACACGCAGCTGGAGATTACGCAATAATTGCAACGGAGGACACCAAGCGGCCACCTGGTAGATGTAGTCTCTTAGGGTCAATCTTCCAATGATATGCCTACAAATACAGCACAATGCTGTCAACACCTTGGGGAAACGACAGAAAGTCTAAGCTCATTCGTGACCCATACACAGCCATATAAGGAGACATTGGAACCCAGCGCATTAAAAAGCTGGGGCACTTCCTGTATGAAATTTCATCTTGGTTTCACCTGTAGCATTAGTTCTGTGGCACTCACAGACAATATCTTTGCAGTTTTGGAAACGTCAGTGTTTTCTTTCCAAAGCTGTCAATTATATGCATAGCCGAGCATCTTTTCGTGACAAAATATCTTGTTTAAAACGGGAACGTTTTTTTTCCATAAATTAAAAGAGCACCCCCTATATCCAAGAAGTTAACAAAAGCATAAAGATGCTGATGACGAAATACAGTACTGTAATATATATGCTTTTTGTTTTGGATAATAAAGCATTTAAAGCCTTTTGAAGATATAAGCCACCTGTATTTGTTTATTAGGCTACTGCGCAGTCTACAATACAAACTTGTCACGTCCTGACCATAGAGAGACCTTATTTTCTATGGTAGAGTAGGTCAGGGCATGACTGGGGGGTTTTCTAGTTATTATTTTCTATGTGGGGTTCCAGTTTAGTTTTTATGTTTTGGTGTTTGGTATGATTCCCAATTAGAGGCAGCTGGCTATCGTTGTCTCTAATTGGGGATCATATTTAAGTAGCATTTTTTCCACCTGTGTTTTATGGGATATTGTTTTGAGTTAGTGCACGTAGCACCTCTGTAGTCACGGTTCGTTGTTTGTTTCGTTCTCTTTGTTATTTTGTGCGTTTTCAAATAAATATTATGTGGAAACCATATCGCGCTACAGTTTGGTCCGATAATTATTCCAGCGAAAGTGACAATACTTTAGTAAACATGGGAAAGTTCCTAATTCCTTACATAAGGGAGAGCAGGCCATGTCTGTACTACAGAATGCGGGAGACCGGGGTTCAAATCACTAACTGGGAGGAAGGACTAGGCTGTCCTTGTAAATATGAATTTGTTCTTAACTGATATCATATGTGTTCTTTCATAGTTGTGATGTCTTCACTATTATTATACAATGTAGAAAATTGTATAATCCTGGAATGAGTAGTGGGTCCAAACTTTTGACTGTTACTTGCTTAATTCATTTGATTAATATTGTTTTTTCTATTCCACGAAAAACTAAAAATCCTCTGGGTTTCCATTAGTATGGAACGGAAAATATGGCGCTGTACAATGTGATGGTCAGCAGTACAGTACTGGGCTATTTAGCTAAAGAATCCCTGCAGGGCACGTGGGAGACCGGGTTCAATTTCCCTACAGGGAGGAAGGAATAGGCTGTCCTTGTAAATAAGAATTTGTTCTTAATTGCCTAGTTAAAAGGTTACACTAAGAGCATACCATTTCTGCACCCTAATTTTTAAATTCTTGTCTAACCAGTACCCAAATGGAGATTAAGTGAAAATAATTATCTCATTGATTTATCAAGGCCAGTCCCCATGCTTGTCTCAGAGCAGCGCAAAATGGTGCTAAAATAGTTGTAAGCTTTTGCTTCAAATCCTATTACTTCTAACTTCAATATGCTCTTTAAATAAGACCTACACCATTTTTAACAGCACATTACTCAACACTAGTGAGACTCGTTTCGCCTATGGTAGGCCTACAGTATATCTAAAAATATATTTTTCAAGGACGTGACTCTCCGCCAATAATTACATTTAGAGGATTGGAGGACTATATTAATATCTAAGGGGCATTTTCCATTAGGATCTGTGAGAACATCTGAAAATATCTAAGGGGCTTTTATATAATTCTAAAGAATATTATTATTATTATTATTATTAATAATAATAATAATAATCTCTTTGTTTAAAAAGTAATGATATGTTGGAGATTTAGTTTTCATTTAACCTAGAGTGAGCGAGAAAAAGGCAATTCTTGAACAAGGGGTGAGACATTCTCACTATTTTTTAAATAAAGCCAGTTTTTAGAATTATTTATTTCTGGAGAAACCTAACTTGATTATTTAGCAGACATCACTTGCTTATATTCAGTCAACACATCTTAACTTAAGGATAGGCGGGACGCAAATGTCTCAACTGGCCAATTGCCAGGGGAAATGCAGAGCGCCAGATTCAAATAAAATGCTATAAAATTCAAACTTTCATTAAATCACACTATTACCCCTGTGTCTAGGTTATAATTGTTCTCTTTCCCAGTATATATTTTTTTACTTCACACGTTATTTCTATGTTTCTCTGTACTGTATGTTTTTTTTACCTTGCAGCTCGGTATTCGACTTTTAGCCGTACCGGGCAATCGCTGATATCATCTTGGCATTTATTACCATTTTATTTATTGTACAATATCCATGTATTTTTTATTAATCCTGCCAGTTCAGACCTCTAGTATCATATTACTTTAATAGTCATTCATGCCCCATTCACACTCCCCTCCTTTAGCGTGGGCTGGGCGTCTCCTCTATGCCAGGTCACACTTAAGTGATGGTCCAGGAGAGAAGTGCAACCTTTTCCCTACCAAGGACAGAATATTTCACACTCGTACACTTTCCTAAGCTACCTGCAAATTCAGCCCTTCTCTGATACCGCTTTTCTGTGATGAGGAAGTGTATTATACAGGGTTTTACCTGTCTGAGCAGTCCCTTGCTGATTAACTTCCTCAACACAACAAAGTGGTAACCACAGGATTTTTGCCTGCCTGTGCAGTCCTTTATTGATACACTTCCTCAACACAATAAAACAGTATCCGCAGGTCTTTTTTCCTATCCATGCAGACCCCCAGTAATTCACTTCCTCAACATACTAGAGCGGTATCAATAGGACTTTTACCTATTTGTGCAGACCCCAGTAATTCACTTCCTCAACACACTAGAGAGGTACCCATAGGACTTTTACCTATCCGTGCAGACTCCCAGTAATTCACTTCCTCAACACACTAGAGCACTATCCATAGGACCTTTGCTTATTTTATTTGACCATGCAGATGAACAGTTGCCACCCAACAATGGATTAAGCAGAACATTCACAGGGCAGACATATGAATTGAACGAGATCGAACAAAGGCCTCAGATGAGCGGCTGAGCGAGCCAGATTCATTGAATGACCCACCTGACTGGGACTGATTGAATAAGATGAATGAATTGCGCTCGAAACACATTGCGATTGCAACCTCAAACATGTTGAACAAACAAGTCAGGCGAAACTGAAATCAGACAAAACAATCCAAACTCAAACAAACTGAACAAACTGGTCAGATGGACTCACCCGAACAAAACAGGTGAGTAACCCCACTCAATTGAGCCAAACAAAACGGATGAATAACCCCACTCAACTGAGCCGAACAAAACAGGTGAATAACCCCACTGTCACGCCCTGACCTTAGTTCCTTTTTTATGTCTCTATTTTGGTTTGGTTGGGACGTGAGTTGGGGTGGGCATTCTGTTGTTTTTCTATGTTTTCTTTTCTATCCGTTTGGCCTGGTATGGTTCCCAATCAGAGGCAGCTGTCTATCGTTGTCTCTGAGAACCATACTTAGGTAGCCTTTTCCCACCTGGTGTTGGTGGGTAGTCGTTTCCTGTTTTGCGTTGTGTCACCTTTCAGGACGGTTTAGATTTTTGTTGTTTCACTTTGTTATTTTGTATTTCGTATCCACAGCTGAGGCAGGCTCTCGGAGCGAACCACAAACTCTATACTATAAGTCAGAACTTTGATTACCTCTTTAAGTGGCCACTTGTTTGTGCAGTTCATCCAATAAGACCCATTATTAAAAAGTAACACAGCTGAGCTGGTCCATGGAGCAACTGTCTTCCCAGTCTCAGTACACTCCTTTATGTTAATATCAACTATTTTTGGCTTCACGCCACTATGGTTTCACACTCTAAATTACTTCCCGCGGGCGGGCTTTCCCTACCCCTCCAAATCCTTTACCGATTATATTGGTGGCACAACTGTGAAAGTTTGGTAAAATAATAATATCAGCCCCCACCAGGCTGTAGTCATAAGTACATTCATTATATTGATTATGACACTTCTTATCCAGGCATGCATCTGGATTACAATTTGTGTCTATTTCTTTGGTATATTGACTTCTCATGCTATCATTATTTCACAATATGCTACTGGAAAAACACCCATAGTGGCTATATAAAGTTTGTTGCATACATACAATACCGTTCAAAAGTTTGGGGCCACTTAGAAATTTTGTTTTTGAAAGAAAAGCATTAAATAAAATGAAATTGATCAGAAATACAGTGTAGACATTGTTAATGTTGTAAATGACTATTGTAGCTGGAAACGGCAGATTTTTTATGGAATATCTACATCGACGTACAGAGGCCCATTATCAGCAACCATCACTCCTGTTTTCCAATGGCACGTTGTGTTAGCTAATCAAAGTTTATCATTTTAAAGGCTAATTGTGTCACGATTGTCGTAAGGATGAGACCAAGGCGCAGCGTGAATAGAGTTCCACATATTTTTTATGAACTGAAACTCACCAAAACAAAACAAACAACCAAATGAAACGTGACGCTACTAGTGTGCACAGAGGCACCTAACTGTAGACAAGATCCCACACGAGAAAGTGGGAAAAAGGGCTGCCTAAATATGATCCCCAATCAGAGACGATAACGATAAACAGCTGTCTCTGATTGGGAACCATATCAGGCCAACATAGACATACAAAACCTAGAGTACCCACCCTAGTCACACCCTGACCTAACCAAAATAAATAGAAAACAGATATCTAAGGTCAGGGCGTGAAAAATTGATCATTAGAAAACTATTTTGCAATTGTTAGTACAGCTGAAAACTGTTGTTCTGCTTAAAGAAGAAATACAACTGGCCTCCTTTAAACTAGTTGAGTATCTGGAGCATCAGCATTTGTGTGTTCGATTGCAGGCTCAAAATGGCCAGAAACAAAGAACTTTCTTCTGAAATTCTTCAGTCTATTCTTGTTCAGAGAAATTAAGGTTATTCCATGTGAGAAAATTCCAAAAAACTGAGGATCTCATACAATGCTGTATACGAATACACCATAGTGCCCTCAAAGCTCATCACTAAGCTAAGGACCCTGGCACCAAACATCTCCCTCTGCAACTGAATCAGTTGCCTCCTGTACTCCCTGTTCACTCATGACTGCATGGCCAGTCATGACTCCAACACCATCATTGTGTTTCTGATGACACAACAGTGGTAGGCCTGATCAGCAACAACGATGAGACAGTCTATAGGGAAGAGGTCAGAGACCTGGCCGTGTGGTACCAGGACAACAACCTCTCCCTCAACGTGATCAAGACAGAGGTGATTGTGGACTACAGGAAAGGGAGGACAGAGCACACCCCCATTCTCATCGACAGGGCTGTAGTGGAGCAAGTTGAGAGCTTCAAGTTCCTTGGTGTCCACATCACATTTACATTACATTTAAGTCATTTAGCAGACGCTCTTATCCAGAGCGACTTACAAATTGGTGCATTCACCACAACAAACTAACATGGTCCAAGCACACCAAGGCAGTCGTGAAAAGGGCAAGACAAAACCTATTCCCCCTCAGGAGACTGAAAAGATTTGGCCTGGGTCCTCAGATCCTCAAAAAGTTCTACAGCTGCACCATCAAGAGCATCCGGACTGGTTGCATCACTGCCTGGTATGGCAACTGCTCGGCCTCCGACCACAAGGCACTACAGAGGGTAGTGCGTACGGCTCAGTACATCACTGGGGACAGGCTTCCTGCCATCCAGGACCTCTATACCAGGTGGTGTCAGAGGAAGGCCCTAAAAATTGTCAAAGACTCCAGCCACCCTAGTCATAGACTGTTCTCTCTCCTACCGCATGGCAAGCGGTACCAGAGCGCCAAGACTCCTGAACAGCTAATCAAATGGCTACCCAGACTATTTTCATTGCCCCCTCTTTCACGCTGCTGCTATTCTCTGTTTATTATCTATGCATAATCACTTTAACTCTACCTACATGTACATATTACATGTACATACTAACCGGTGCCCCCGCACATTGACTCTTTACCGGTACCCCCCGTATATAGCCTCGCTATTGTTATTTTATTGATGTTCTTTAATTATTTGTTACTTTTATTTGATTTTTTCTATTTTTTACTTAATAACACATATTTGTCTTAAAACTGCATTGTTTAAGGTTTACGCCTGTTGTATTCGGCGCATGTGACAAATAACATTTGATTGGATCTCTCCATTGAACCTGTATCTCTGGACCTGGACCACCCTCACTGTCTCAGCATATGACATCCTTCTCTCCACTATCACTTGTTGCACCTCCACTGCCTGCTTCATTGCCTCACACCCACTATATGCCACACTATGAGCACCCCCACAGCTGCAGCACTTGTACACCATTCCCACACTAAACATACTCATGCTCTCCTCCACACCTGACACCTCTTTTTCTCTTTACAGGGTGTTGCCACAAGCCCAAACCTCTGTAGTTATGACATCATAAAGGATTCAGTACATAAGCCCTCACATAATAACTCATATACCCTATGGTTACTTTGGACATTCACTAGAATATTCACCTCTCAAGTTGTCGCTTACCTCTTTAGTGCCAACACTCGCACTCCTGTTATCACCCCTTTAATCCACTGCTTTCCTGCTTGGTCAGTCCAGCTGCTCGACACCACCTTACACTTCCTTATTTGCTTCACTCAGAGCTTTTTCCCTCTGCGCCATGTCCTAATAGAACACCAAACTTTCATCTCCTAACACAGCATTGACAACATCCCCAATCAACTCTTATCACAGCCGTCACCCTTATTGGACGTATCGCCCCGACTCCGCCTTCCTCCCTAAACTTCAGACTTGCTTTATGCTCCTCACCTCCATGCTCCCCTTGCGACATCTTGCCCTTCCTCGGCATTCTCTACCTCCGAACTGCCGCTAGCGTTGGAAACTGTGTTGCTCTCCTCAAACTTTGTTTTCTGCCTCCTCTCTGCCTCCATCAACCTCTGGCTCCCTTTTCCTCCCATTTCATTTTTCTATTTCTTTCTTCCTCATTTATTTGTACCACTATTCCACATACTTGTTTCACTTTCTTCTCCATCACTATCTCCTACCATCTCTGACCCAGTCACAGCACAGTTGTGCCGAACCGCCGAAACCGAGTAAAGTTGGAATGTTTGTTTATCAACGATTGATCGTTAGCCACAGCTTTCAGCCTCTCCTGGCTCGGCCCCAACTTCTCTTTTTTTCGCTACACACAATTCCCTTCTTTGATTATCAGCTGTTGTCAAACACACCTGGGGTGCATTCAGTTCGATTCAATGTTTGCTCATTTGTATGACGGTTTGTAGGGCTACTGAACGACACGTTTCCACAAAATGGTGGGCACAGTTAAACAGCGTTGGCTCCGCCACCTCGGATGTAGTCCTCAATAGTGCATCACATTTGTAAAGCATCTGCTTTGTCTTGATGTTCTTTATCATTAGCTACGCTTTTCCATTTCAAACAAGCGCGCTCTCATTATCCCGGATTCCTCGAGTTGCTTCTCGTCTAGAAACTCCATTGACTACCTAGCTAGCTATTTACTCCAAAGTACTCCGAGCTTGTGCTGTTTTTGCTTTTCTCTCCTGGCTTGCTGCGCCTTCTCAAATCAACTCATATGGATTTCTTGCAGTTGACATACAATGCCTCTTGGCGGCCATGTTGGAAGACCACCGCATGAATCCTCCCGACAAAAACAGCCAAGTGGCTACCACAACCTGCATAATAACAGTGATTCATCACTATAGCATTTACATTACATTTACATTTAAGTAATTTAGCAGACGCTCTTATCCAGAGCGACTTACAAATTGGTGCATTCACCTTATGACATCCAGCGGAACAGTAGTGCATCTAAATCTTTTAAGGGAGGGGGGGGGGGGGGGGTGAGAGGGATTACTTTATCCTATCCTAGGTATTCCTTAAAGAGGTGGGGTTTCAGGAGTCTCCGGAAGGTGGTGATTGACTCCGCTGTCCTGGCGTCGTGAGGGAGTTTGTTCCACCATTGGGGGGCCAGAGCAGCGAACAGTTTTGACTGGGCTGAGCGGGAACTGTACTTCCTCAGTGGTAGGGAGGCGAGCAGGCCAGAGGTGGATGAACGCAGTGCCCTTGTTTGGGTGTAGGGCCTGATCAGAGCCTGGAGGTACTGAGGTGCCGTTCCCCTCGCAGCTCCGTAGGCAAGCACCATGGTCTTGTAGCGGATGCGAGCTTCAACTGGAAGCCAGTGGAGAGAGCGGAGGAGCGGGGTGACGTGAGAGAACTTGGGAAGGTTGAACACCAGACGGGCTGCGGCGTTCTGGATGAGTTGTAGGGGTTTAATGGCACAGGCAGGGAGCCCAGCCAACAGCGAGTTGCAGTAATCCAGACGGGAGATGACAAGTGCCTGGATTAGGACCTGCGCCGCTTTCTGTGTGAGGCAGGGTCGTACTCTGCGGATGTTGTAGAGCATGAACCTACAAGAACGGGCCACCGCCTTGATGTTAGTTGAGAACGACAGGGTGTTGTCCAGGATCACGCCAAGGTTCTTAGCGCTCTGGGAGGAGGACACAGTGGAGTTGTCAACCGTGATGGCGAGATCATGGAACGGGCAGTCCTTCCCCGGGAGGAAGAGCAGCTCCGTCTTGCCGAGGTTCAGCTTGAGGTGGTGATCCGTCATCCACACTGATATGTCTGCCAGACATGCAGAGATGCGATTCGCCACCTGGTCATCAGAAGGGGGAAAGGAGAAGATTAATTGTGTGTCGTCTGCATAGCAATGATAGGAGAGACCATGTGAGGTTATGACAGAGCCAAGTGACTTGGTGTATAGCGAGAATAGGAGAGGGCCTAGAACAGAGCCCTGGGGGACGCCAGTGGTGAGAGCGCGTGGTGAGGAGACAGATTCTCGCCACGCCACCTGGTAGGAGCGACCTGTCAGGTAGGACGCAATCCAAGCGTGGGCCGCGCCGGAGATGCCCAACTCGGAGAGGGTGGAGAGGAGAATCTGATGGTTCACAGTATCGAAGGCAGCCGATAGGTCTAGAAGGATGAGAGCAGAGGAGAGAGAGTTAGCTTTAGCAGTGCGGAGGGCCTCCGTGATACAGAGAAGAGCAGTCTCAGTTGAATGACTAGTCTTGAAACCTGACTGATTTGGATCAAGAAGGTCATTCTGAGAGAGATAGCGGGAGAGCTGGCCAAGGACGGCACGTTCAAGAGTTTGAGAGAAAAGAAAGAAGGGATACTGGTCTGTAGTTGTTGACATCGGAGCATCTGCCATTCTCTGTGGAGTATTTGGCTGCTCTAACAAGGCAAGATAGAGGATAGACTACGGGAAAGTGTATATTTACAGATTCCCGCAGTCATGAAACGCCATTGGCGATACCAATGACGAAACTCAAGAACTGTCCGAAAAGCGAAGAAACCTTTTTGCCCATCAAGATCTGAACCCAGACAGGCAGATTTGCCATGTTCGCAGTTTCTGGAAATTGGGCTACTTTGAAAACAATGTCATTGGTGAAAATGTTTTGGTTGTGGGTTTTTGGGCTAATTCTAAAATTGCACTGCGGCCATCATGGCATCTTTTTGTATTATCTATTAATTTCACTGTAACCTGCCTGTCTGAGGTAGGCTGCTGTTATGTGCTTTCTCTTGGAATGTAGTTAGCTAGCTACATTGGCCAGAAAGTTGAAGTCAGAGGAGAGATGGAGCAATGTGCAGAGGTGGACAGAAGAATGAACCGATTTGACATGCTAGTTTACTGGTTAGAAACAATTCTACTTTCAGAATGCCAGGTAAATGGGCAAAATATTGCAACGACTGGGAAAGAGAACGGGGTATAATTGGAACGGATAAAGAGCATCCCAGGAGATGACAGAAAAGCTTACTTGTAGACAGTGGCGACCCGTCATTCAGGGCAGGTGGGGCAGGGCCAGAAAAGGTTGAATACATTGGCAATGCTGTCAATCCAGCATGATTTCTGCCGCACGCAAAACTGGAAATTCGGGAATTGGGAAATCCCAGACTTGAGTGAATTCAGGAAAATAGCGAGCTCCAACTGGGAAAATACCTTTTGAAGCGTCATCTAACTCGGAATTCCAAGTCGGGAACTCGGGCCTCTTTCTAGAGCTCCGACCTGAAGATCACTGACGTCATGATTTGACCTAGTTGTTTTCAGAGTTCCCTGTTGTCGTGAAAGCACCATAAATCCAGAGAATGCCAGACTTTGATGTCAAAATTTGCCCACAAGATGGACAGCCGTGCCACCTTTCTGTTCAAGTGGGCACAGCACAATGGTGAGTCCAAAAATGACTCCATAAATTATGTAATATCCCAGGGAGATAGAGTTGAAGTCGGAAGTTTACATACACCTTAGACAAATACATTTAAACTCAGTATTTCACAATTCCTGACATTTAATCCTAGTAACATTTCCTGTTTTAGGTCAATTAGGATCACCACTTTGCTTTAAGAATGTGAAAAGTCAGAATAATAGTAGAGAAAATTATTTATTTCAGCTTTTATTTCTTTCATCACATTCCCGGTGGTTCAGAAGTTTACATACACTCAATTAGGATTTGGTAGCATTGCCTTTAAATTGTTTAACTTCGGGTCAAACGTTTTGGGTAGCTTCCCACAATAAGTTGGGTGAATTGTCCCATTCTTCCTGACAGAGCTAGTGTAACTGAGTCATGTTTGTAGGCCTCCCTGCTCGCACATGCTTTTTCAGTTCTGCCCACACATTTTCAATATGATTGAAGTCAGGGCTTTGTGATGGCCACTCCAATACCTTGACTTAGTTGTCCTTAAGCCATTTTGCCACAACTTTGGAAGTATGCTTGGGGTCATTGTCCTTTTGAAAGACCCATTTGTGACCAAGCTTTAACTTCCTGACTGATGTCTTGAGATGTTGCTTCAATATATCCACATAATTGTCCTGCCTCATGATGCCATCTATTTTGTGAAATGCACCAGTACCTCCTGCAGCAAAGCACCCCCACAACATGATGCTACCACCCCCGTGCTTCACGGTTGGGATGGTGTTCTTCGGCTTGCAAGCCTCCCCCTTTTCCCTCCAAACATAATGGTCATTATGGCAAAACGGTTCTATTTTTGTTTCATCAGACCAGAGGACATTTCTCCAAAACGTACGATCTTTGTCCCCATGTGCAGTTGCAAACCGTAGTCTGGCTTTTTTACGGTGGTTTTGGAGCAGTGGCTTCTTCCTTGCTGAGCAGCTTTTCAGGTTATGTCGATATAGGAATCGTTTTACTGTGGATATAGATACTTTTGTACCCGTTTCCTCCAGCATCTTCCCAAGGTCCTCTGCTGTTGTTCTGGGATTGATTTGCACTTTTTGCACCAAAGTACGTTCATCTCTAGGAGACAGAACACGACCCCTTCCTGAGCGGTATGACGGCTGCGTGGTCCCATGATGTATATACTTGCGTACTATTGTTTGTACAGATGAACGTGGTATCTTCAGGTGTTTGGAAATTGCTCACAAGGATGAACCAGACTTGTGGAGGTCTACCATTTTTTTCTGAGGTCTTGGCTGATTTATTTTGGCATTCCCATGATGTCAAGCAAAGAGGCACTGAGTTTGAAGGTAGGCCTTGAAATACATTTGACTCAAATTATGTCAATTAGCCTATCAAAAGCTTCTAACGCCATGACATCATTTTCTGGAATTTTACAAGCTGTTTAAAAGGCACAGTGTTACAGGAATTAAATTCCTTTATGTTGTATTTAACCAATTCGATTAAACACTCTGCCCACTCCTAAGAATTTGTAAGACCCTTATTTGCATAAAATGGACAGACACCAGTCTCAAAATCAATCAGTAGCATTTATTCTCGAGAGTACTGAACGATACAATTTACCACAGGTTATAAACTGAAAATGACGTCATTAGTTTTCGAACTGTCCCGTCTCTTCTCCACTTCAGTACAATGGCAGTATAGTTGTCAAGCCTTCCCACAGTCTCTCACCAATTTAGATAATTTATGACCGAGCCAAGGTCTCCCTGTGTAGATAAGCATTCTAGCCAGTCTGACGATAAGTTCATTCATTTCTACCAAGGAACAGACAGTCAATGTTCTAATTCTTGATTATATTTACACACATTACATTCAGTACCAGGATTAAAATAAAATTCATACATCAATACAGTAACATAATAGTATTCTGATTATTCAGTCCTGATTGAAATGTATACATAATTAGTCATTGATTTTTAAAAAATCCCTTAACACACAGTCAACTTAGTGTATGTACACTTCTGATCCACTGGAATTGTGATGCAGTGAATTATAAGTGAAATAAATCGGTCTGTAAGCAATTGTTGGAAGAAATTACTTAGGACATCTACTTTGTGCTAGACACAACAGACTTGCCAAAACTATAGTTTGTTAACCTCTTACCTCTACCTGGGACGCTTGCGTCCCAACTAGAGCTCTGGAAATGCAAATGCGCTACGCTAAATGCTAATAGTATTAGTTAAAACTCAAAAGTTCATTAAAATACACATGCAGGGTATCAAATTAAAGCTACACTCGTTGTGAATCCAGGCAACAAGTCAGATTTTTAAAATGCTTTTCGGCGACAGCATGAGAAGCTATTATCTGATAGCATGCACCAATACACTACAACAGAAAAGCACAGCAGGGGACGTAAACAAAATAATTAGCATTTCGGCGTTACACAAACCGCACAATAAAATAGAAAACAGTCATTACCTTTTACCATCTTCTTTGTTGGCACTCCTAGATGTCCCATAAACACTATTGGGTCTTTATTTCGATTAAATCGGGCCATATAAAGCAAAGATATCGTTATATGTAGACTGTGTGATAAACGAAAAAAACAGCGATTTCACAACGTAACGTCATTTTTTAAAATTCAAAAAGTAGACGATAAACTTTCACAAAACACTTCGAAATACGTTTGTAATGCTACTTTAGGTATTAGTAAACGTTAATAAGCGATAAAAATCATCCGTAGGCGATGTACATATCATTAGCTGTCGTCTTGGAAAAAATTTCAGGAGAGAGCTCTTCCGGAATGATCTAGGCGGAGACCGGAGGTACGTCGTGCCCCTCTTTCGGTTCAACCAAGAATCAAAGAGGATTAAATTCACAAGATACTCGACAACATGGGGATGCTGTGGGAGTTGAATGCTCGGTCTTATCTAATTCGGCTCACTGTTAACAATTGCGGTAGTGGCGCAAGGATATTTATTTCCATTTTCTGTGATCAGGTTTTCCTGCGCTTTCCGATGTAACACACGTTATGTAATAGCCACAGTCGTGATTTAACCAGTTTTAAAAACGTCCGAGGGTTTCCTATACACACATTCTAACCACATGAACGTACTATATTCCTGGCATGAGTAGCAGGGCGCTGAAATGTTGCGCGATTTTTAACAAAATGTTCAAAAAAGTAGAGGGTCGACTGAAGAGGTTAACAAGAAGTTTGTGGAGTGGTTGAAAAACGAGTTAATGACTCCAACCTAAGTGCAAGTAAACTTCTTACTTCAACTGTATGTATACTGTAGCTATGAAAGTAATACTAAGTGAATGTTGTGTAGTAAGCCGTTTGTAGCCCATGTGCCTCACAGTAAGAATTTGGTCCCTTTTCCCCTCATAACTTAGCCTACTGTTGTGATTTGGATTTGAACATGTAGTCTATAGCCTGTTTTAGAGAAATGTCATCAAATATTGTAAGAGATTTCATTGTCTGCTTATATGCCCCCTTTATTTATCATATGGTTCTGACTTGGTGTGCAGGGAGAATAATGTAAGATCGGACCATGTTCTGAATTCTGTAGCTGCACTACTGTACAAGTGCTGAACAAATAGTTATATTGACTATGTCCGTCTTAGCTCCCTCATGACTGTCATAATCTAAATGACTGATTGCCTCTTATCAGCTCATTGTTCCCTTATGGCAAAGTTTGTACATCTCAGTTGTTAGTAGACACCATCTTTGTTTAAGTAAATCAGCCATATCAGCTATGTTTTTTTAAAAGGCAGTAACTGAGGCTAAATGAACTGTTTCGCTGACAGACAAGGCTCCGCTGATAACCAGGTGTAGCTGTGGTAAGGATTCACTCCATGGTGCTGAAAAGAAAGCTCTGCTGTTGGAACAGCTTTATGTAGGCCCTAACAGTTTGTGGGCACCGTTTGTCCCACGTTATAATGCAATGAATGTATTGTTTTGTGTAGTAGCTTTGCTGGCATGCATCTAAAAACAAATTGGGGGGAGTTTGCCCCGCCAAAATTGACATGCTAAAATCACCACTCTTTGTAGGTATTGCAAATCAGCCCACCAGGCCAATCTTATTTCTCATGCACAAACGAAGAAACTCAAGAGAAATACTGCTCCTTTTTCTAATGCAAGAACATTGTTTGACACAGGAACTACATTTGTAAGAGATAATAACACAGTTAAACTAATCAGAGTTACAGATGCCTGCACATATTGCCATTGCAGCATTGCAACTGTAGATCACCTGGGATGTGTTGTTGAAGACATTGCAAAGACCGAAATCAATATCCACAACAAAATGCACAGCGCTGTATAAAGGCAGTTATAGGGCCTGCAGGGCATGAGGAACTAATAAAGGACATTGTGAATGAGTCATTGATTATTGATGAAAGTACTGATAACAGTTCCTTCTTGGTTGTGACATGTGATAAGATACCACATCAAGAAAGTCTCTCAAGTCACACTAAAAACAAAATAAAAAAGCAGGGTGATTAACTTTTACAAGCGTTATTTTTGAGTCTACACACACACTTCCTTCAGTCATCTGTCTGTAAAGTCCAATTCCCCCTGTTTCTATAACTGTCACATCTGCTCCTGCCACACCCCCTAGTGGTCATCCAGTGTCTGCTTGACCTGCAGCCATTCCCCCAGTTCTCTCTCGGTCTCTCTGTGTGCGTCTGGTTGGAGACAGGTGTGCTGAGTCAGAGCAAATCCATACCAGCTGCAACTAGTTCCATGATCAAGACCTATTATTATTATTCAAGAGCCTGTTACCCTGCTGTACCTGTGTCCCCGCTTGACACCGTTTATCCTGTCACTGCAGTTTTACCACCCTGACTCTGGCTCCTGTTCCACATCTCACCACCCTGCTACCCTTTTCCAGACTCACCACACCACCACTCCCTTGGATTCCCCTCCGGACCCGTTTACCCTGTCCCAACCCAGCACACTCCAACCTCAACATCTGGTTTCCTACAACTCATCCAAGCTTCCCCGGATCTGCACTCCATATCTCCCGGTTACAATAAATACCTTGGTTCATTCATCTCTGTTTCCTCAGAGTCTGCTCTTGAGTTCCCCTGTGCTGCTTCGCGTAACAACTCATCCCTCATATCTGTCTGTTCCTCTACTCTGTCTCTGTTATGTCGTGATGGGGAATGGCTGCAGCACCAACTTGTATGGAGATCACCAGCATTCACCTCCTTTGGCCCCTTACTGGCTGGAACACTGTTGCTGAGTGTCACTTATATAGTTCAGATTAAATCATTATGTGTGATGAACCAAAAAGGGAGAAATGCAGAGAAGCAATTTCACCATAAGTATTTAGATTGTCATTATAGAGACTAGGTGTCTCTATAATGACAATGCTTGGATAAATGTGCAAACTCCTCTTGCTGCTGGAAAACATTTTGGGGGGAGTTTTCAGGCCTTGTGGGTAGGTTTTTAGTAGTCTTTGGGCTATACCTGGCAACACTACAGACGATTTCGAGTAGTTTAGCTGTTATTAGAAAATTAGTTAGCTAGATAGCTTGTAGTCTAGCTATTAGCATGTGTCGCCTGAGTTTCAAGTTTTGGGGAAGCTATTTTTTTCACTATAAAATGCACCTTTTTAACAAAGGATTGAATGTATCTATCACCACATTTGTAGACTAATGTAAGCCTACTATTGTAATTTTTTATTGATCCTGTATTTAACAAGGAAAGTTAGTTAACAATTTTTTTTACAACGATGGCCTACCCCAGCCAAACCCGGATTACTCTGGGCCAATTGTGCGCTGCCCTATGGGACTCCAAATCACAGCTGGATGTGATACAGCCTGGATTTGACCAGGAACTGTAGGGACACCTCTTGCACTGAGATGCAGTGCCTTAGACCGCTGCACCACTCGGGATGAGAAGATTAGATAGTGATAATGTAGGCAATTAATATTATTTCATGCAATTCTACTCCACTTTATATGACTAGAGACATTAGCTGAATCATTTTTAATACGATGGTAGGCTAGGCCTGCTCTACTGACAACAGATCAATAAAAACAACCTTGTCTTGAATGCAACTATGTAATCTAGGCCAAAAAAAGGGTCCTGACTAAAAGGGATCCAGCTTTTGTCAAGTTAGCATCAAATTACTTTTTTAGGGCATTTTAGCTAACCCTAACCCTTTTCCTAATTTAACCCGAAATCTCCTAATCTGCCCACGAAAAGTAAAATGTTACTTTTACAAAAGCTGTATCCCTTCTAGTCATGGCCATGAAGAGGGGAGATTTAAATTGTACGATATGATGTCCATATCGCCTGGAGGACATCATTGTCCAAACAAACTCCAGTGGTTCTTATATATTAACACAAATATGTATTTTTTCTTAATCGGAGGGAAAATGTATAGGCCTCAATGGCATAGGGCAATCTGCTGTGTTGACTATTGGTTGTTCCAGCCCAACAATAGATTTAATCATTATTTGACACTTAAAGAAGAAGTGATATTCTAACATCAGGTGTGCTTTTCATTGGTTTATGTACTGCTGTAGGTTCACCAGCTGACCTCTCAGGACATCCATGTCGACTGGATTCCCACTGTGAAGATGAGCATTGCTGCAGCAGCATCAGTTTATACTTCCACTACTTTGTCGTTTTCCAGATATGAAAGGAGACATCACTCAGTTATACGATATGGTTGTCATATACTGTGCTTTGGATTATCCAAATGATTCTGTTGTGCCATTTGAGTAGATAGCACCTTCACCTTGTCGTCATGACAAAGTGCCCCCTTAAACCGTATGAATATATACACTGCAAAAATGTAAATCTAAGTTAGATTAGATATCTTAAATCAAGGCAATATGCTTGTTTTTTTGTCTGACAAGATATTTCTTCTTATCAGTTTTTATGTTGGAGCATTTCTCTTGTTTCAAGCTTTTTTGTCCTTAATTATCTTAAGATAATATAACTTGTTACTGAGATTGTATTACTGGTTCTGAGTAACTTAATGTTCAAACTTGAATTACCAGAATTATAAAGCTGTTTGATCAACACTGACAAGTACAAAACTGCTTTGTCAAAGTCACAATTTCTTATTTCAAGCATCTTATCCTTTTCATCTCTTCACATAATAAGATCAGATAATTACCAACTGTCCAAATTCTGGCATATTACCATTCAGTACTTTGGCAAAGATCATAGACTTCTGAGTTAGGTATATATGCCATATGTCAGTTGTGCAGAGGTGAGGACGGAGTCAAGCGCAGGACACAGAACTGAGTAAAATAACGTACTTTACTCGGAACAAATGAATTAGCCAAAATAATCCACGTAGGGATAACAACCCTAACACACACACACACGACTAACACAAACCAGGAATAATCACACACAAAATATAATGGGAACCAGAGGGTTAAATAAAGAAATAATAATAACTTGATGGGAACCAGGTGTGTACACTCAAGACATAAAATGGAAAACAGAAACATGGATCGGTGGCAGCTCGAAAGTCGGTGACGCCGAACGCCGCACGAACAAGGTGAGGCACCAACTTCGGCGGAAGTCGTGACAATTTATTAGAATTTATTACAAGCCATTTGACTGATACAGCATGGTTTACTTCATTGAAACCTAGGAAGTCCCTCAATTTTCCACATAAATATTGTAGATCTTTAACCTCGGATACAGGTCCCATCTCCCTTTCATTTGAAAAAATTGGGTGCATTGAACTGTCAACATTTTGGCAGCTTTCATATATTTGGTTCTGATTGATCAAAGACTTCCAAATATATTTTTTAAATTGAGCTTGGAAGCCCATTGTTTAAAGAAACAATGTTTAGACTCAGGGTAGCCTAGTGGTTAGAGCGTTGGACTAGTAACCGGAAGGTTGCAAGTTCAAACCCCCGAGCTGACAAGGTACAAATCTGTCGTTCTGCCCCTGAACAGGCAGTTAACCCACTGTTCCTAGGCAGTCATTGAAAATAAGAATTTGTTCTTAACAGACTTGTCTAGTTAAATAAAATTCATAAAAATATGTCTAATCATTGGACCCAATGACTATCTGCGATGGCAAATGCTGTTTAGGTGTAACATTGCGGTCTGGAAAAAGCTCCAAATTATTTTCAATTAGTAACTTCAACCTAGACACAGCCACAATGGAAAGAACAGGTGCAAATACTACCTCTCTATTAGCTCAATTATCAGTCGTATATATGCATTTACTTCCAAACTCTCCAAAACAAATGGCAATATCTTTAGTAGGACAAGCATTTGCCCAGATGTCTGTTTTAGTTTACCATCACTTGAAGTTAATGTACTAACAGAAATTGGGGATGGCCGATCTCTAACATCTAGAGGGGAATAAGGGAAACCAAGAATAGCATAACTCACTGAGTCCAGATCAATCTGTCCTGACACAACAAGATGATTCAAAACACATTTGATTTCCTCTGGGGCTACGCCCTCCAGAATTACATGCATAATGTCTTGTGGAATTTTTTGTATGATATCAAAGGCTGGGAATTCAACTAACTTGCTCCTTCTATTGATCCCATATGTTCTCAGGCTGTTGCGAAGCAAGTCAGTCTTTGCCTTTTCTATTTCATCACACTGTCTGACATGCTTCTCCAATGTCCTTTTAGTATATGCATCCTCATTGAGGTGTGACTGCATGTCCTCAAAAGAACACAGTGTCTGCACTTACTGTAGGCAAGGCCCACATCCTCTTTGATCCCTGCTAGTTTATGTTATGCCAGGGTGTCTCCACAGAGATATCGTTTTCTCTCCGTTAATAGTTAGCATTTTAACCCCACTGTACAATGCATCCATGTCTTGATTCTATTCAATATTACATCTCCACCAGATTGACAGAGTTCTGCTGATCGAGCCATGGCAGGTAGCATGATAGCAGCCAATTTAGACCTGTATTTTGGATTCATATTTCCTAGGGTGTAGTACACCATTAACAACTTGTTTTTTGATGCAAAGGAGCCTAGTGGATTACAGATTTCTATTTAATCTGTGTACAGAACAATCTGCAATGCAATTTGGCTTCTCTGAAATTAAGGGATGTGATTTCAGAAGAGCACCGTCAACAATGTCACGAAAAAAAACTTTCCCTGCACACCTGGGGTCCCTTTTAAACCGTGGACATAATCCTTGGGTGTGATAAGAACTGTTCTAGAATCTAGACTTTTGACTAATGGTACATAATAAAAGAATTTGTCTTTGATCCTCCACAGTTCATCCTGCATATGGTTCGAGCAAATTGGAATTTCCTCTGCGTCCAAACAGCTAAACTGCTTCTTAATAACACTGTCCTGTCTAAAGGTTGTTGCAACACCAGCAAAAGAGAGAGAGAGAGAGAGAGAGTGGTGGGGATCTCATCAATCATGGAGGTTGGAACACACCATGTTTACCTATGATATTCAGATTTGCTAATGACATACATTAACATAAGGACATAAGGGATCTACAGTAGTAAGGTGGACAACCTAGCACTGAGAATGAACTCAACCATCACTGAACCACTACAAAATGCTCTGCATAATGTAACAAACCAAATGATGTGCTCTGTTCAGAAAAAGCATCTTACCTGTGAGAGACGATGATTGGCTCTGGCATTTATCACAAAAAGTAACTTGTTTCACTGCGACAGCTCCATGTTGGTCAATGCCCCTTTGCCCTTCATCGGAGTCAGATGTATGGAGTTGCTGACCAGTGATGCTGGAGTTAGCTAGAAGCTGATCGGGTTGAATGTTGTCCTGTGTACCACACATCAAAGAAACATTATTATTTGAGATAAGCTCTATTATTGAAACTAAATACAGTTAGGTGTTTTGTTACTATTTATCATTGATTATTTTCACATTAACCCAGCTTTAACCATAAGTCATTATAACTAAAATGATCGAATAGCCTATGGACAGTATGACTTTGGTCCGTGTATCATCATCGTTCATTAAATTATTTTTGAAAATCCAGAGAACAAAAAAAAAGAAATGCTAGCTAACTACTTACTTGTTCCTGTGGTACTTGGCCGTCCTCCGATGGCTGTTCATCTGGTCGGGTGCAATCAAGTAGGTGTTGAAGGGGTCTTCTCTTTACATGATGACAGAAGGAATTTTACACTCTATATTCCCCAGTGCACCCGTCAATACCACAGAGCAACTAGAAATCAGGGCTGCGACTGTGCAAGTTATTGATATGGCTCAATAACAGTTTCAATGAAAAAGTCATAAAAACTCAGCAGATAACGCACCGCCAAAGCATCTTGAACGTTACTAAAAGAAAACGCAAGTAAAAACGTTCCCACTGCTTCCGATGAAAAGGGCAGAAAGAACTGAAAATGATGTTCACAGGTGTTTATAATACGACCAAGTAATTTGATTGGAGTAGAGTACAACAGCACTGGGACTTTTAACTATACATGTATCACTCCGCTTTACAGGTGTTCTAAGAACCGTTAATTACATTAACAATCGTTATCTTAGATTGTAAAAAAAACTTCGCACCGCAAAGATGATCAATGTTTCCACAAATAACATTTGAGTTCAATTATGAATGGTCGTCAGGAGAGGACGGTAACGTGTAGACCTATACAAAGTAGCAGTAGCAAGCTAATGTGTAGGAAAATGTATATGTGGTGCTTGGCAACAGTCCAGTCCCAGACCAGGGGCCTGTTGCACAAAAGTAGAATTAAGACATCCGGGATAAATGACTCAGCTGAGCTCAATGAAGCCAAAACATGTGCGTCCAGGCTTAATTGGTTGCACAAAGACCAAGCCAGGATGAGCAGACACGGATTCATTAAGCCAGGTGAAACCAATCCTGGATAGGTGCGCGCTCACGGCTCACTCAAATAGACCCCGCCACAGATCACAGATTAACTGATTTACCATGGCAACTAGAGCCGCGTACTTTTCCCCGTCGGAAGCACAAATCCTCATGGAGGCATACGAGGAGGTAAAAGATATAATTAAGAAGAAAGGCAACACCGCCACAGTGATAAAGCAAAGAGAAAAAGCGTGGCAAAGTATTGCAGACCGCCTGAATGCGTAAGTAGTGCACAATTACACACTCACCGCTCCGCTGAAACATCACAATTACAATTCAAATATTTAATTCACATCTCCAAAAATGCAGTTGTACTGTAATTATGAAACGGTTAAATTTTTAATTGAAATGCACTGCAGATATGAGTGAAATTGTGTAAAGTAACTCCATCACACTGTATAAAGCTATGATACATTTTTTGATATTTTTACTGAAAACAAGACAAAAATACCAAGTAATTTTTTGCAGTGTGACTCCATTGTGTGTGTGTGTGTGTGTGTGTGTGTGTGTGTGTAGATTAAACATGAACGGGCCAAAACGGACATGGCAACAGGTCAAAATCAAATACAATAACATTCTGCAGAATGGTATGGTCCCTGACTAATATTTAACAAAGCACAAGCATATATTGTACCCAGAAGGTGCCTGCTCACACATTGTCTGTACTGTTTTAGCAGTGAAAAAGAATACCCACAGACAAGGCACGGGTGGTGGGTCACCAAAGGCTGACCTTACCCCAGCAGAGGACATGGCCTTGGAGCTAAATAAAGGCAGGCCCGTCTTAGAGGGGATCCCTGGGGGGGAAAGAGACGAGCATAGGTTCCTCCCAAGATGCCACCCGCTTCATTCAAGGTATGTCCTTCCATCTCTACATGGGATACAACCACATTCATATTGAATCAATTTGGACTGTCTGACTTTGGTTTACCTATTGCCTTGCAGTGCCTGGCAGCACTGTGTTCCTGTTAGAGCCACCAGCACAAGCACCAGACGATGCTGATCCAGTGAGTACTCCATCAAAGGCATACTGTAGGCCTGGCATGTCTTGTCTACTAGCTTCAATATGAATCCGATTAAATGTGATAGGGTGAAGGCCCCAGTACAGCAGCAACAGCACATGATGGAGACGATGATGAGGAGGAGACCATCTCTCTGGATTCCAGAAGGCATGAGGTATCATGTTAAGACTGTGAAAGTACTATTTACTCTACAATGGTGAGGAGTCCTCATCAAAATCAAAAAATGTAATTTCTTTTACAGGACCCAGATGCTATACAGTGGGAAAACCAGCCTGGCAACATAGTGCGTATTAATAAAAGGACACCACATCCTGCCAAATTCCAGCTGCGCTAATTGTATTGTGTTCACAGAGCTCACAAGCTATCAGAAAGTTGTATGGCAACCACCTCCGGCGCCAAATAGAACTGGCAGACATAGACATTCAGTACAAGAAGAAAAAGATGGAAAATCTTGCACTGGAGTCCGAAATAAAAAAGAGGACAATTAGGAAACTGGACCTTGAAATAAAAAAACTTGAGGGAGGTGAGATATGCCTTCAATGTACACTGTATGCTAACTGTAACACAGATGTATTAATCATTATTTTTCTTTCCTCCCCCAGCTCCAAGAAGATGACACAGCTCAAAATAAAAATTAGGTATATTCTCGTAAAGTCAAGTGAGCCATGACATATGAGCTCTTATTGTGAGCACACAGGACGGTGGCATCTTTCTAAGGTTTTTTTTATTTTCCCAGCAATCAGTACAACCAAGTCATCGTTATAAGGCATCGCCCTCTTTTGCCCACCCCCCCAGCACCAGGTGTGGCCACTAGCCTATATGAAGGCCCAAAATTGTGTGTTCCTTTCTGCTCTGACAATGGCATGCCCATTCGTGCGAGATGTGGTGGATGAAGAAGCACTTGTGCTGAGGAGAGCCTTCAGGCGAGAAAGGGTCTTCAGGGACCGGTTGGACCCACTGGCCTTCCCTGATGACCATCTATATGAAAGATACAGGTTTTCTGCAGATGGCATCAGGTATCTATGCAGACTACTGGGTCCCAGGATTAAGCACCGCACTGCACGGAGCCATGCACTGAGTGTGGAGCAAATGGTTTGTGTGGCCTTGCGCTTTTTGCTAGTGGAGCCTTCCTGTACTCAGTGGGGGATGCTGAACAAGGCCACAATTTGCCGCACAATAAGGAGTGTGTGTCTGGCTATCAAAGCATTAGCAGATGTCTTCATCTCCTTCCCTGGCCACAGAAGACTCTGTGACATCAAAGAGGAGTTCTATAGGATTGCAGGTAAGAGGATCTACAAATTACAGGACAACTGTTAACACATAGTAGGATACTCATTACTTTGTGTGACAGGTTTCCCCAATGTCATTGGTGCAGTGGACTGCACACACATAAGGATAAAAGCCCCTCAGGTGCCCATGAGGCCGATTTTGTGAATAGGAAATCCTTTCACAGCATTAATGTTCAGGTGAACATAACTTTTTGATATTGTCCATTGACGAACACTCTGCATTGCCAGTGATGTGCATTGATTGGTGTAATATTCCTCATCTTATGATTTCAGATGGTCTGCAATGCTGACTGTGTGATCAGCAATGTTGTGGCAAAATGGCCTGGCTCAGTCCATGACTCCAGAATCTTTCGGGCCTCTGAAATCTATCAGTGCCTATCACAAGGTAAGCCACACAACCCCTATTTATAACCATCATGGCTGTGTCAAGAATATCACTGTGTTTATGAGGTAGTAATGATGAGATTTTGTGTTGACAGGTGAATTCTCTGGTGTGTTGCTGGGAGACAGGGGTATGGCTGCCAGCCTTTTCTCCTGACACCTTTCACAGACCCCCAGGAAGCACAGCAGGCCTACAACCATGCCCATGCCAGGACCAGGGCCAGAGTTGAAATGACCTTTGGCCTCCTGAAGGCACGCTTTCACTGCCTTCACAAATTAAGGGTCAGCCCTGTTAGGGCATGTGATATTACTGTGGCTTGTGCTGTCCTCCACAATGTGGCCTGCGTGAGGAAGGAGAGGGCCCCCAGAGTGCCACCAGCCATGGACTGGGACAATCCGGCAATCTTCCCTGATGACGACAGTGGTCGGCTGCTGAGGGACCAATATGTGTTGAATTATTTTAGTTAGTATGTGTGCTTTCAATTTTGGTTAAATATGTCCTGCGGTGGCAGAGGAATTTGTTTTTTTTTTTTTTTTTTTGGGTTCGTTTTTGACGAATTTGGCCTCTTATGATGTTTGTGCGGTATACTGTGTGTAATACAAGGCTGCAGGGAGGCTACTGCATCCATTCATTTGTCTGTTCAGTTGATGTGTATGGATTTGTCCTGCATTTATTTTAGTGTGCAGACATGCAGGGTGTGTTATATACAGACCTTTGAATGTGTATGTATCATTTTGTATAATATGCTTGGATTCTGTGCTTTCCATCTTGTAGAGTCACTGTGACTTCAGTTTCGAAAGGAGCTGATGGTTTACCTGCTTTGTTTTGTCCTTATTCAATAAAGGAACATAATGTTACACATTGTGTTTTTATATTCATATGGAATGTGTATTTGTTTATATGACAGAGTACTAGGGCCACACTGAAGAAAAAGGATAAAGTCATAAATTTATGAGGCTGGTTCTTTCTGCAGAAAAGCTACATATTGTTTTTACAGTTTTGATACTTATGACAATGTGATACTTAATATTCTGGCACATCAGCATGTCTTTGTTTATGAAACCATACTGAAGTACAATTTCACGAAATGCCCCACATCTGTCATTTTAACAACTGTCCTCTTTTAAAACAACTGGTTACAATATTATGATGTGTTTTTTTCCCCTCTGTGGCCCTAATATTCTATCATTTTATATATAGCCTTATAGTCTATGGGGAAACTGTAAATTATCTAATGATAGCAACATCATCTAAAAATCATTTTTTATCCAAAATCATTGAAATTAATGATCACAAACGTTTAAATAATAACAGTGGGTCTAGTTATATGTGATAATGTATAGTGAGCAGTGAAATAACTATTGGTTTCCATTTGTGGTGACTGCTGACTGACATTAGGGATGAGATTAAATAGATCCTGGAATTTAGCCTGGTCTGGAGCAGGCTAGCTCCACAGAATAAATCTCCATGGTAATTTATACCATAACATATCCTCCTGCCCCCTATCCATCTTTAGTGCAACCGGATTACGGATCAATTGAGCCAGGATCACCAAGATATCCTGGCTTAATCCCTTATCCTAGTTTTGTGCAACAGGCCCCAGTTGGGGAACTATGTGTGTTGGTGGAGCCAAATAAATGATTAAATAAATAAACAAATCATAATCTGCTGTCGCTTATTACTGTTCACTAATAAATTGCGCTTGTAGAACTGTTGTATAAAAGCAATATCACACTTGAGGTCGTGCTGTAAGGTCATGAAGCCACCGCTGCTGGACAAAGGTAATTACTGCCTCTGTTGACAATGGAGAATCCCATGAATGGATACATTTTTGTTTAAATAACTGGCTGCAGTAAATCAAATGAAACTATTTTCGTTTTTAACAGTGAATCACTCAATCACCATGATGAAGGCTTTACCAGATATGTTCCCATCACCTGTGGTTCCACCGAAGAAGTTAGGACATGCAAGTGAGGCATCTTCCTTGAGGTAAGAAATGTGTGCATGTATTAGAATTTTCATTACTTAAGTATAATATACAAAGGCTGTGAATTTTCTTTGTGGTCATATTTTTTTTCTCTCTTTGTGTTTGTGTCAGTCTGCAGAAGACCCCAACACATTTCTTCAGGCGAGACCACTCTTCAGCCCTGTCGTGATTGTCTGCAAAACCAACTGCGTACTGGCCATTGGAACCATGCCTGTGGTGACCTTCCCAAAAGAGGACATCTATGCCAGCGTGACGTACCTCATGGCGTGTTATTACGCCTTTCACCTCACATATCCCAAGTGCATTGTGACACTCCTCTCTGTGCTGCAGACAGAAGTCCATCCACAACCGGGACATGACTTCTGCATATAAAAAGGCTATGGCCGAGTGGAAAAGTTCATTACTAACTAGGGTTGCACAATACAATTCTTTTATTTCCAGGCCCCAATAACAGAACTGGGTGTATTGGCCCATCCGAGACCCAATCCGATAACCTTTATTAAATAGGCAGGGCGTTTGTTGTTTATTATAAGAAGGTTTAAAGCACTGTTACGTTTGTTATCTTCCCATTGGTCTTACGTTTTCACCTTGACCACCAATGGCCTTTGATGTTGCTGTTTTTGCATCCTTCGTTCTGCTCATATCAGCCTCTGGATATACTGAGTCCTCAATTAAGAAGTGAAAAGAAATTAGATTCATTCTTTCTTTAAGCAAGCCAATATCATTTCTAGTAGTAGTACAAGTACATTTATCTCAGTCAGATTACTTATTTTAAGCACAATATGCTATTTTTATGTAAATTCCTGGGCATATTGACTTATTTCAAGACGAGTGCAATAGCATTGGATTCTAAATTTAAGCACATTTTCCTACATATTGAGAAAATCATTCTCAAATATTTTCTTTATATCTAAACAAATGTACTTGGTTTTAGTGTAAAATCATTTCAAGATGATGGCAAATTTGCTATTTTTGTCTTTATTGATAATTATTAAATATTTTCTTTATATCTAAACAAATGTACTTGGTTTTAGTGTAGCTGTACTGGTTTTAAGATATATTTACTCAGCACACAGCCCTATTTCAAGATGATGGCACTAGCATTTGCTAAATTTAAGCACATTGTCCTATATATTGAGAAAATAATTATTAAATATTTTCTTTATCTAGACAAATGTACTTGGTTTTAGTGTAGCTGTACTGGTTTTAAGATATATTTACTCAGCATACAGCCTTATTTCAAGATGATGGCACTAGCATTTGCTACATTTAAGCACATTTTCCAACATATTGAGAAAAATATTCTTAAATCTTTTCTTTGTATCCAGACAAATAGCTTGTTTTTAGTCTGAACGCACTAGGTTAAAGATATCTGTGCGTTCTTTGAGACTAGATATTTTTACTTGTTTAACAAATCTTGGCAAGTTAAATGTTCCTGTTTATTTTAAGTAATATTTCCCTAATTTTATTGCTTTTTTTTCTTGTTTTGGGGAGCTGACTTTTTGCAGTGTAAAATGTCATTTGGAACATGGAAAATACAATTGTAAACATACTGTACTTTAATAATAGGTTATATTGTTGTATGGGTGGAATGAAAATTATTTTGTCATCTCTGCTTTGCCTAGCCCCATTGAGTAAAAAGCATTTTGTACAGCCCAACTATTTTGTTTCTTTTACAATTTAAATACATTTCTCATAGACAATGTAATTGTTGTGGTAGTCTTAGGCAAACCCTGGTCATTACCAAGTCCCACATAGACCTGGGAGAAAAGGATCTGGCACTGAACTTGGTGGTAGTAGTTGTGTGTGTTTGAAGCTAAGGATCCCATCATATCACAGACATTTCACCATCTAGATTACAAGGGTTGGATTTGTGTGTTTGAAGCTAAGGATCCCATCATATTCCAGACATTTCACCATCTAGATTACAAGGGTTGGATTTGTGTGTTTGAAGCTAAGGATCCCATCATATCACAGACATTTCACCATCTAGATTACAAGGGTTGGATTTGTGTGTTTGAAGGTAAGGATCCCATCATATTCCAGACATTTCACCATCTAGATTACAAGGGTTGGATTTGCACTAAACAATTTCATGTCAACCCAAGACATGTACAAAATCCAGCATAATGATTAGCCTCATATAGTCTACTGGTATCGTTTTTAAACTGAGAACATATAGCAGAATATGTAGACAATGTGTGAGTTAAGCTATTTTCTGCATTAGATGCACAATGTCAAAGGGTGCATTGCAAATGCCCGTAAGGCTAATGGGATCATACTGTAGGCCAGTGGTTCCCAACTCCGGTCCTCGAGAACCCCAACAATACACATTTTAATTGTATCCCCGGACAAACACACCTGATTCAACTTGTCAACTAATCATCAGGCCCTCTGAGTTGAATCAGGTACAGTGGGGCAAAAAAGTATTTAGTCAGCCACCAATTGTGCAAGTTCTCCCACTTAAAAAGATGAGAGGCCTGTAATTTTCATCATAGGTACACTTCAACTATGACAGACAAAATGAGGGGGAAAAAATCCAGAAAATCACATTGTAGGATTTTTTAATGAATTTATTTGCAAATTATGGTGGAAAATAAGTATTTGGTATTTATGATATTTAACCATTTAAATATTGTATATTTGATTACATTTAATCACATTTGTACATAAAATGTGTAGCCAGGTTATTGCAAATTGTGAATGAAATGTGTGTCAAAACAAACGCAAGAAATCGTTCAGATTGAGAATCTATTTTAGCTAATGATTGATAGCTAGAACATACAGTATTTATTCTATTCTAGCCATCTATGGAATTGCAATATAACTAGCATGACTTTTAGTTACTAATGAGCATAGGCATTTATTCATGTTCACAAAGTATACATTCTTCTACAACCCTTTCCTGTCCTCCCCCTTGTGTCCTTCAACACAATTACACTAGGGCATCACATAACCCCTTTTCTTAATTAAGCAACATGCTTACATAGCACAATAACAACATCATGTGATGCTTTGGCTAATAACACAACTGGGCCCTACATTACTGTGGTGTAAAACAAAACACTACCTATGTATCCCCCAGTTACTCAACCACCTGCAATGACACGAATAGACTCTGCCCACATAACTATTATACTGGACAAAAATATAAACCAAACATGCAACAATTTCAAATATTTTACTGAGTTACAATTCATATAAGGAAATCAGTCAATTGAAATAGATTCGTCAGGCTCTAATCTATGGATTTCACATGACTGGGAATAAAGATATGCATCTGTTAGTCACAGATACCTTAAAAAACAAGGTAGGGGAGTGGATCAGAAAACCTGTCAGTATCTGTTGTGACCACCATTTGTCTCATTCAGCGCGACACATCTCCTTCACATAGAGTTGATCAGGCTGTTGATTGTGGCCTGTGTAATGTTGTCCCACTTCCGGACAATGTCTGTGTGAAGTTGCTGGATATTGGCGGGAACTGGAACACGCTGTCGTACACGTCAATCCAGAGCATCCCAAACATGCTCAATGGGTGACATGTCTGGTGAGTATGCAGGCCATGGAAGAACTGGGACATTTTCAGCTTCCAAGAATTGTGTACAGATCCTTACGACATGGGGTCGTGCGAGCAATGAGGCCTACAAACCACAAATACTGCGTTTGTAAATGGTGTTGGAGCCCCTGCCTGCCTATAAAAACAATTATATGTTTTCTTTGGTTTGCTTACTTATAGTCAAGTAGTATTTTACTTGGTGACTTTCACTTGAGTCATTTTTTATTAACGTACATTAAACTTTTACTCAACTATGACCGTTTTTCACCACTGGACCCCCGGAGGAATCCCCCCATTAGAATGAAATGCAACAGAGAACAGATTTTTAATACTTCACATTCCAAACACAGCCTATGATCATACAAAAAAAACACTTAACATCCAGGACAAAAATACAAATTAATCCACGTTTATCGACCTTCACACAACAAATGGTACAAGGAGCAGAAATGTCAAACCTCAGTCATTGAAGAGTCACTCTCCTCCTTTGACCACATATGTATGTGGTCGGTCTGTTTCTCTCTCTTATTTGTGTGTTGAAGTCCTGTCGTAGTATTTAGTGTCTGTAGTACTGGGGTTAGGTAGAGATGGTACACTACATTCTCTCGTTTTCTCCTCTTCCCGTTCCGTTTTTGGTTTCTTCTCATCCCTCCGCTCTAGGCCAAACTCGATCACCAAAGGTTTCCCTAGCAACCGGTACCCGTTCACCATCTCCAAGGCTCTCTGGGACGTTTCGGTGTCTAGAAAATGGTATAACACGACAATATTAGTGATGGGGGGGAAAATAAGAAATATATCAATACAGTTACATATTAGGATGTTATTTTTGGACGATATATACAGTACCAGTCAAAAGATAGGATTTTGATTTGTTTAACAATTTTTGGTTACTAAATTATTCTATAAATGCTATTTCATAGTTTGACGTCTTCACTATTATTCTACAATGTAAAAATAAAGAAAAACCCTGGAATGAGTAGGTGTCCAAACTTTTGACTGGTACAGTATATACTGTGTATGGTGAATTCTGAATACTTTCCGACCCCTTCCCTTTCTCCACATTTTATTACGTTTCAGCTCTATTCTAAAATTGATAAAATCTTTTTTTCCTCATCAATCTACACACAGGACATAAGGACAAAGCAAAAACAGGTTTTTAGACATTACATTATTAGTCAGACCCTGTACTCAGTACTTTGTTGAAGCACCTTCGGCAGCGATTACAGCCTCGAGTCTTCTTGGGTGTGACGCTACAAGCTTGGCACACCTGTATTTGGGGAGTTTCTCCCATTCTTCTCTGCAGATCCTCTCAAGACCTGTCAGGTTTGATAGGTAGCATCGCTGCGCAGCTATTTTCAGGTCTCTCCAGAGATGTTCGTTTGGGTTCAAGTCCGGGCTCTGACTGGGCCACTCAGAGACTCTACCATAAAGGCCTGATTGGTGGAGTGCTGCAGAGTCTCCATAGAGGAACTCCAGAGCTCTGTCAGACTGACCATTGGGTTCTTGGTCACCTCCCTGACCAAGGCCCTTCTCCCCCGATTGCTCAGTTTAGACAGGTGGCCAGCTCTAGGAAGAGTCTTGGTGGTTCCAAACTTCTCCCAATGAAGAATGATGGAGGCCACTTGGTTCTCGGGGACCTTCAATGCTGCATACATGTTTTGGTACCCTTCCCCAGATCTGTGCCTCGACACAATCCTGTCTCGGAGCTCTATGGACAATTCCTCCGACCTCACGGCTTGGTTTTTGCTCTGACATGCACTGTCAAGTGTGGCACCTTATATAGACAGATGTGTGCCTTTCCAAATCATGTCCAATCTATTGAATTTACCACAGGTGGACTCCAATCAAGTTTTAGAAACATCAAGGATGATCAATGGAAAAAGGATGCACCTGATCTCAATTTTGAGTCTCATAGCAAAGGGTCTGAATACTTATGTAAATAAAGTATTTCTGTTTTTAAAAACCTGTATTCGCTTTGTCATTATGGGGCATTGTGTGTAGATTAATGAGAAACAAAAAAATTTAATCAATTTTTGAATAAGGCTATAATGTAATACAATGTGGAAAAAGTCAAGGGGTCTGAATACTTTTCGAATCACTGTACTATATTATACACAATTATTACAGCACGTGTTATGTGCAATGTATATACATAACAAGCACATTTGAATTGGTGTGTTGCTTAGAGATAGAGCGAGGGAGTGCATGTGTGTATGAGTTAGTCAGTCACCTTAAATATAGAGGAGTGTATGCATGCGTGTAATCTGAGCCTACAGGGAGAACTTGTGTGTGTGTGTGTGTGTTTGTGTGTGTGTGAGTAAACTCAGTCATCTGACAAAGTTTGTGTGTGCACACGTCAGTGTTACCTGATAGTGTGATGAAGGCGTGTCCCTTCAGTCTGCCAGTGAGTAGGCGGTAGACAACAGGCTGGGTGATGTCACAATCAAACCTGGAGAATAGCGCCACCAGCTGGGCCACAGAGGCACGGGCACTCAGGTTCTTCACACACAGCACCTATGGACAACCACAGGGACCAGACAACAGCAAGGTGGTGTGGCAGATCTCAAAGCCATGAGACTGAACTCAGACAGTTTTTTCATTTCTCATTCTTAGTCTGTAATATGAGTAGCTTATATATCAGACACGTAACCGAGTCTGGTTAATGTCATCAGAACAAGTGAGTGATACTCTTATCTCTCAGGGAAACACGGTTACTAAAACACAATTAGTTTGATGTTACGTTGAGGAAGGTTCTACCTTTGATGGTTTCCCTGGCTGGTAGTTGTGGAACCGTGGTATGCTCCGGATCCCTTCCTCCGTTTCCCGGTTCTGCTGAATCTCTTCCTCTGGAACCTCCTCTACCTCGCCCCGCACCATCACCGGACCCCCAGGCCCAGCCTTTGCCACACTACACAGACTCCCAATTGGCTGGCTCACATTTATCTTCTTTGGAGCTGACAATTTCTTGTGTACAGATCTGTCCTGATCTTGTGATTGGCCAGAAGTGCCCATTGTAGTTGATTGGTCAGAGTCCATGATCCCACTTCTCAATGGATCAGATCTACAGTCAAGCTGGACTTGTGATTGGTCAGTGCTTTTCCATGAGCTCTGTGATTTCTCAAAGTCAGTTTGTGGTTCAGGCTGAGGTAGAGATGAGTGTCCTGTGGTTTTCAGCTCAGAGTCCTCTGATACAGACACAGACGTGCGTTTTCGTCTATCACTTAGGACATCTCTGTACAGGGAGTCCAGGGGGTTTGAGGAAGATGCCCCCTGCTGGTCAGCTTGGGTATCTTCCTCTAAGGGAAAGACCAAAATCGTGAGCACATAAGTGTTAGTAGTCCATGACAGCTTGTAGCCTACTTTTAAAAAAACATATTGGCCATTTAGCAGACACTCTTATCATAGCAAAGAAAGAAAAAATCACTAACAGGGAGCATTTTTCTAGATTTTTCTCCAAAGCTCAGTTGTCCTGAGTCAGTAGCGGCTCTCTATCCACCGGATGTGTAGCAAACTCACTAAAAGTGGCAGTAAGAAAGCCTCTCTTGAAAAAGCCAAACCTTGACCCAGAAAATATTTTTAAAACTATCAGCCTATATCGAATCTTCCATTCCTCTCAAAATGTTTAGAAAAAGCTGTTGCGCAGCAACTCACTGCCATCCTGAAGACAAACAATGTATACGAAATGCTTCAGTCTAGTTTTAGACCCCATCATAGACTGAGACTGCACTTGTGAAGGTGGTCAGATCAAGGCTCTGCATCTGTCGTACTCGTACTCCTAGACCTTAGTGCTGCTTTTGATACCATCGATCACCACATTCTTTTGGAGAGATTGGAAACACACGGAAATATATCAGTTTGTCTTTGTGAATGGTTTGTCCTCTGACAAATCAACTGTAAATGTCGGTGTTACTCAAGGTTCCGTTTTAGGACCACTATTGTTTTCACTAAAACAAAACTAAAACAGAGATGCTAGTTCTATAGGTCCCAAGAAACAAAGAGATCTTCTGTTGAATCTGACAATTAATCTTGATGGTTGTACAGTCGTCTCGAATAAAACTGTGAAGGACCTCGGCGTGACTCTGGACCCTGATCTCTCTTTTGAAGAACATATCAGACTGTTTCAAGGACAGCTTTTTTCCATCTACGTAACATTGCAGAAATCAGAAACTTTCTGTCCAAAAATTATAAAGAAAAATATATCCATGCTTTTGTCTGTTCTAGATTAGACTACTGCAATGCTCTACTTTCCGGCTACCCGGATAAAGCACTAAATAAAATTCAGTTCATGCTAAATACGGTTGCTAGAATCTTGACTAGAACCAAAAAATTTGATCATATTACTCCAGGGCTAGCCTCTCTACACTGGCTTCCTGTTAAAGCTAGGGCTGATTTCAAGGTTTTCCTGTTAACCTACCAAGCATTACATGGACTTGCTCCCACCTATCTTTCTGATTTGGTCCTGCCGTCAATACCTACAAATACGCTACGGTCACAAGACCCAGGCCTCCTTATTGTCCCTAGAATTTCTAAGCAAACAGCTGGAGGCAGGGCTTTCTCCTATAGAGCTCAATTTTTATGGAATGGCCTGCCTACCCATGTGAGAAACGCAGACTCGGTCTCAACCTTTAAGTCTTTATTGAAGACTCATCTCTTCAGTAGGTCCTATGATTGAGTGTAGTCTGGCGCAGGGGTGTGAAGGTGAACGGAAAGGACCTGGAGCGACAAACTGCCCTTGCTGTCTCTGCCTGGCCTTTGATTTTATTAGGATCTCTTTTAGTCCCCATTTGGACTAATCTTCCAAGAGTCCTTAACATTAAAATACAATGTATAATACAAACACACGTTCACATATAACACACTATTACAAACATACATAATACACTAGCATAATGACCCAATAAATACTCAATCTAAAATAATATTGATTCTTCATCTACTATAGTCCCACAACATTTCTATATACTATATTTAAATTGTTTTTAAATAATGTTTAAACTTATATATTGAAAGGTTTCTAGTTTGCTCAGTTAATTTATTCCATTTCTTTATTGCTCTAAATCGAAATGTTCTTTTGCCCATTTCTTTTTTCTGTCTTGATAACGCATAGATGGTGGACAATCTATTCCTAGTATTTACAGAATGTCTGTCTCTTACCAACTGAATACCATTGTGAATAGAACTTGGCCATTTTAAATTATGTATATTAGAAAATAAGATAAGCATGTTTTTTTCAATTATCTTGTCGATTGATGACCAACCAAGAACATTGCGCATGACTGCAACAGAAGAACAATATCTCCTCCTTAAAACAATCCTTGCTACTTTATTCTGTGCATTCTGCAGCCTCCTAACTTCACTAGATGATGCATTTTCCCAGACCACCGAACAATAGTTCACTTGACTCTCAACCAATGCCTGTGTTATTTGCTGAAGGATTTTCCCCGGTAAATATTTAGCTATCCTTCTGATTATGCGTGCCGTTTTAATATTTTTTTTTACATAGATTAGTTATTTGAGACGACCATGATAAGCAGTTGTCTAGCTGCACTCCCAATAGTTTGGTTTCTGCCACTTCTTCAATTTGTACTCCTCCCATACTTAATTGTATCCCATGCTGTTTTGGCCTTTTCCTAGTTGAACAGACCAACATAACTTTGGTTTTCTTGGTGTTTAAAGCAAGTTTGTTTTGGCAAACCCATTTCCTGATAATCTCAATCTCCTTGCAAAGCTTGCTGTACCTGTTGAACCGATTGTCTTGCTGCATAAATTGTAGTATCATCTGCAAATATAGTAGCTTGAGTTTCAACCAAGGCACAGGGAAGGTCGTTGGTGTATATTAAGTAGAGAAGTGGACCAAGCAGCTGCCCTGCGGTATTCCACAGTTTAACACATTAGGGGAAGAAAATTAACCATTGATATAGGTAGACTGTTTCCTGTCAGTTAGATATGACTGTACCCAATTCAATGCTACCTCCTTAAAACCATAATGCATTAATTCTGTCAAAACAATTTAATGATCCACTAAATCAAATGCTGCACTGAAATCTAAAAATAGTACACCTACAAACCTGCCATTATCCATAGCATTGAGCCACTGGTCAGTCATGTCAACCAATGCAGTGGTAGTGGAATGGTTTTTGCGATAAGCATGCTGATTGGCTGTAATCAGATCATTCTTTTCCATATACTCCCACATTTGTCTACTCACAATACCCTCCAATATCTCAGTAAAATAGCATATATACAAAAGATGTTATGCAATTAAGTGGTAAAACAAACATGAATAATTGTCCAAATATATTATTTTCATGGTACGTTGATGGAAGAGGAACAATGGTGGACTTGGGCCCTGGTTTGTCCTTTTGGGTAAAAACTAGCCTCTGGAGATACTGTATACACACAGAAAACACACACGCTCGCACACATTCCCACACCCACAAGAACATACAGTTAAATCTGAAGATGCTAACAGTTGGCAGGAGTAATGGGTTCTTTGCAGTCTTTCGGAATAGGACACAGTTTCGCATGCTTCCATACATTTGCAAACAACCCCTTTTCCAGTGACCAATTCAATATGTATCTCAGTGGAACTGCAATCTGGGGAGCAGCACAGCGAAGCAAAAATTGTTCATAAGACCATAACCTGTAGCTTTACCATCAGGTAATGACTTCAATAGGTTTAACACCTCCTCCACTGACACCGTTTGCAGACTAAAAGAGCAGATCTTATTGCTCATAATATGATCATCAATCCATTGGACAATAGCTTGTTTGGAAGAATTTATGTCTACATTGTTGCTTAGTAACTTAATTTTCTGTGTAAAAAAATCTGCAAAATGATTGGCAATATCAACTTGTTTTGTTATTATTCTCCCATCAACCTCCACACTAGATGGGCATGAGGAGATAGATGTACCAAGTAAGCCCTTAACTGTGTTCCATACCTTTTTAGAATCATTTTTACAATCAGTAAAAGCATTGTTGTGAAATAACTTTTTTTTCCTTCGATTCAATTTAACTGCATAATTACGTAATGTTCTATAATTCTGTTCATCAATTTCTAATTTTGACTTGGCTGCTAAGACTTTTGCCATATTTCTTTGAGAAAAAGCTTCACCCAGTTCATCATCAATCCATGGAGATGGACGGGCACCAACTGTTCTCTTTCTTACAGGCTTTCTAGCTTCTTGGTCTATGGAGGTTTCAGTGTGAACAAACCGACACATCATAACGTAACATAGGGCTGGGCGGTATACCGTATTTTACAATACAAAGGTAATGATCCACAGACCAGTTTGGGTTTTTACTTTACCTTCTATAACGGTATTTTAATGTTTTGTTTGTTTAATGTGATTCGCCGTATGTAACGTCCATTTTTATAGTTTACTTCGCTACTTGAGTCATCTCTCTCCGCTCTCTCAATGGCGTTTTCCACACAGACCTAGCCCCGCCACCTGTCACTCAAGGAGCGCATTTGATGTTCCTCGACCCTGAGACACTTGTGTTCAGTCTGCATGGTCAATGCAGCACATTCAACAATGTCGATGACAACAATGCTGTTTTCACTTTGTTTCTCAATCTAAATCCACTAGCGTTCTATAATTACACCATTAGTTTGTGTTTCTTACATCAGCAAATAGCTCATAACTGTCCTGTGAGGATCACAATGGGTCAGATCAGATAGGGAATGATTGACAATAACCAGACCTTCTCTCATCCATAGAAGAGGGGAGGAGGGAACTAGGCCGCTTGACAGTTCACACCCTGTTGTAAATTACAGGAGAAGGGGGCTCTTTCTTCCCCTCCAGTAAAATCCACCAAGGAATGGTGTTAACAGACTTTTTCCCGTTTAATCTCTAACACAGTCAAAAGTGGATACTGGAACAATATTTCTAACATAAGAATGTGGGGAAGGGTCAGTGTGGAGCTATGATAGGAATGTGATTTTAGGAGTTCATAAGAGATAACTTGCTATCATATACCTTTGCGCAGTAAGTAGCCATGCCCCGAGTGAGGTCAGAGAGCGTGTCAGACTGAAGGTACCATCCCCTTCGGTGCATAAAAGGATTGCCAACAGAGATTAACCTCACTAGGGTAGGGGGCACTATTTTCACCTCCGGATGAAAAGCGTGCCCAAAGTAAACTGCCTGTTACTCAGGCCCAGAAGCTAGGATAGAAAACACTCTAAAGTTTCCAAAACTGTTAAAATAATGTCTGAGTATAACAGAACTAACATGGCAGGCGAAAACCTGAGAAAAATCCATCCAGGAAGTGGGATTTATTTATGTTTGTAGTTTTCCATTGACTGCCTTTACAGTATCCAATGACTTAGGACTCAAGATTGCACTTCCTATGGCTTCCACTAGATGTCAACAGTCTTTAGAAATTGTTTCAGGCTTGTATTCTGAAAAATGAGAGTAAAACCACCCTGAATGAGTGGACCCTGCAGTGTCCCAGAGCTGTTTACTGTGCACGACCGAGAGCGCACCTTTCTTGTTTTTCTTTTATATTGACGAAGCTATTGTCAGTTTGAAATATTATTGATTATTATGACTAAAAACAACCTGGGGATTGATTATAAACATCGTTTGACATGTTTCTACGAACTTGACTGACACTTTTGGGATTTTTGTCTGCCTGTTGTGACCGCCTTGGAGCCATTGGATTACTGAACAAAAACTGAGGTTTTTGGATGTAAAGAGGGAATTTAACAAACAAAACAAACATTTATTGGGTAACTGGTAGTCTTGTGAGTGCAACCATATGAAGATCATAAAAGATAAGTGATTAATTTGATCACTATTTCTGACTTTTGTTACTCCTCTACTTGGCTGGTAACTGTTTGTAATGTTTTGTGTGCTGGGCGCTGTCCTCAGATAATCGCATGGTATGCTTTCGCCGTAAAGCATTTTTTTAAAATCTGACACAACAGTTGCAATTTCACCGGATGTTGGCCAGGTGGGACAGTAGCTTCCCACACCCCCTAGAGAGGTTAACATTAGACCAAGAAACGTGAGGCGGAGCTACACGTTTGAAATGGTTGGAACTTTGAACCTCAACTCGAAGTGAAGAATTCCTCACCTTCATTTAGTCTCAAATCACCGTATTCTCCTACCATCATCACCAATGGGAACCGTCAACATGACTGGTTATCTTCCAGAGTGAACAACAGTAGACGAGACGGTCCGGAGCCTTTCAGTCAATCAGAGCCTCACAAGCTGAAAGGCCAACCCACATCCTTCCTAAGAAGGCCTGGTTCCCGATAAAGATAAATGGCGAACAAAATCAGTGTCCCTTTTCCCTCTCTCTCTCTCCCCCACCCCTCTTCATTTTCGGTGTAACAAGCCGCCATATTCGTCAGTCCACTAGGGACTGTTGTCTCATGTAAAGGGTGTATGTATATTATGTGCTATTATTTAGTTAACTAGTAAATACATAATTAAACCAATGTGTAGTACTGAATCCTGAGTAAGGCTGGGGTGTTTGCAGATCCAAGAAGGTTACGGCTGTTCAGAATGATAATATGATATGAGGTATGATTAATAAGTGGACTGTTTATTGATGTAATAGATATATATCTTCTAGTTTAATTCAGGAGATGGTAACTCTAAACAACCTCTACCATGCTGCCCCAGATCCTAATGAGTTAATTGTTACATGATTCATTTAAAATTGGGTAACAAACATAGTTAGTTGATTAAATGAATAACAGTCATCAGATTAATGAAGGTAAAGTCAAGACACTAGTTTGTCTTTTCTTAGCAAGTTGGGCCTAAATCTTGTTAGCCGCTAATTGTTAGCCTGTAATGCTAATCGATAGCTAATAAATGTACTGAGTCAGCGCGAACATAATTAGCTATAAAGCCAGATAATACCAGTGAAGGTATACACTTAAATCAGCATGTTGTTTGTGCAGCAAAATCAAAGAGGAAGACGCAAAGCAAGAATATGTTAGCTACATGAGGTAGCTAAGAGAAAACATTCAAATACAGCCAAAGATTATAAGGTCCCCTAGCAAACACTTTGGTTCCAACCCAGTCCCAATAACTCCCCCTCTGCATATTCATTGGTTATGTTAAACAACACTGTATTCAAAGTGTTCACTATTATTTTTGGTGTTAGTTGAATCATCCCACCTTGATGATAGAGTGCAGTGAGGAAGCCCAGGCGGTCATTGCCCTGGAACAGGGCCTTCTCTATCTCCATCTCTCTGCGGGACAGGGGTAGGCTGGCAGAGAAGCGCTGTGGGCGGGAAATGAGCTCTGACCTGGCATCCATCTTGTCCTGGATCACCAGAAGACGCTGCTGCCGCACCCCGGGGGCCACACACACCCCATGACCCTGTAGGGCAGAACACACAACATGGCTGCCTGTAGAAAACACACCATGGCCCTGAACCACTACCATGGATGCCTGAGTTACCACAGAGACCCATGGTAGGTCAAACAATCAATATCTATATCAGGCTACACCACCAGGAGGTTTTGGCATCTGAAAAAACACTCACAGTTGGTCAATCAGTAAATATCACTTTTCAAACATTTTCTTTGGTTTACATACAGGCTCTGTATTCCTTCTTGGGGGGTGTAATTGAAAACCACAACCACACCATACATATAACATATCATTATATCCAGCATTACCAGTGGGCAAAACTGGTTAGAATGACATTATTACAATCTGGTTGTACTGACGTCATTTCAACCAGTTTTGCACACTGGAAAGCAACAATCACCTTCTCTTCGATATTATTACCTGCTTTTCCCAACATGATGCAGGATGTGGGTGTCCAACAACTGTACCGTCCCTTGTTATATAATATCAATGATATATATAAATAACATTCACCTTCTCAGTGTTCTCTGGCTGGTCTCTGTTGAGCCACAGTTCTACCTCCAGGTCTGTGAGCCCCAGCTCCCTGAGACTGGCCAGCTCACTCTCCCCGTCCTGTAGAGCCTGGAACTGGGATAGACTCCTCACCCCGGCAGCCTGCTCCCCAAATGGCTTGTACAGCGCAGAAGGGGCAAAACACTTCCTCTTTGCAACACATCTGAGACAACAAATGAGAGATCTAAGTCCATGTGGTCTCTCTGAATGAGAGGCCTGAGTCTGTCTCTAACTAGATAATAAGATTTCATTTCGGGAGCAGCAATTCTTAATAATTTAGTTCTCTTGCAATAATGTAGCCTAAATTAAGTGGAGGCCTATTATTTTGCTCAATCGCGTATAGGCAACTCACATAAGCCCGCAGAAGTTGTGAACTATAAACACAAAAATATTATTTATATTTTATTCTGTTATATTCTTTCTATAAAACATATGTTTGTTGACTGTAAGGTTCTCTTGTCTGTTTAATGAACAAACTTGATTTGATTTCATAGGCTGCGCAGACAAGTAACAAGCTCAATATGCTATTCTTGTGAAAATACATTGTATTAGTCTTATAATGTTTTCTAAGGGCCTGCCTCAACGAATGAATAACAGATCTTTGAGATGGTGTATATTCAATGGATTTAAAAAAAAAAAAAAAAAGGAACACCTCCTCACATCTTGCTCTACTCCTGTGCAGTCATCACCGGTTCTGGCATGTGAGGTATAATAGGCTTATAATGGTAAAAAGGTGGTAAAAATAGGCTGGTTTGAAAGGTAGTCATAGTAACATTACCTCATTGTCTTTTACAGGCGACATACCATAAATCGTATGTGAAAAGTGAACTGTCAGTCCTGACCTAGGGTGTAATAAGAATATGTAAATAGTGTGGCTGTTGCAACTTGCTATTGTAATGCTGTATAAGAAAAGAAAACAGTATGATGAGGTGAGTTTCCCCCTTACTATGTAAAGCGCTTTCAGCTTTCAGTTGGTAGAAAAACTCGATAAATCCAATCTAGGCTACGTCGCAGTGCCAGCTGTGCCACTAGAGATTCTGGGCTTGAGTCAAGGTTTTGTCGCAGCCGGCCGCGACCGGGAGCCTCATGGGGCGGCGCACAATTAGCCCAGCGTCGTCCAGGTTAGGGGAGGGTTTGGCTGGGAGGAATGTTCCTGTCCCATCACGCACTAGCGACTCCTGTGGCGGGCCGGGCGCAGGGTGTATGGGGTTTCGACGCGATCGCCAGGTGTACAGTGTTTCCTCCGACACATTGGTGCGGCTGGCTTCCGGGTTAAGCGGGCGTTGTGTCAAGAAGCAGTGCAACTTGGCTGGGTTGTGTTTCGGAGGACGCACGGCTCTCGACCTTCGCCTCTCCCGAGTCCGTACTGGAGTTGAAGCGATGGGACAGGACTGTAACTACCAATTGGATACCACAAAATTGAGGAGAAAAGGGGGTGTAAAATGTGTGTGTGTATATATATATATATATATATATATATAGATGTCTATATCCAATCTATCATTATTATCATTTAGTAGAAGTGTAGGTTATTGTATCTGAACTGTGTAGCAAATGCTATTGTAATTCTGTCTGTGTGTGTGTGTGAAAGAGTAGGGAGGCTCACCTGTCTATGTTGACGTCTGTGTCTAACTGCTGTAGGAGGAGACTGTGGAGCTGTCTCTGTCCCTCTGTCTCCTGTTCCTCCAAGACTGGGCCGTCCTCACACGCATGACGAGTCATACTGTAACACACACAGGGTCAAAAAGTATACACGTTGGTCTCATACACATCTTACTCTACACATTTTCATTAAAGCATACATACAGTACAACTGTCGTTAGCAACCGATTATTGGGCAAACCCGTTAAATAAACAGCTTGTTTTTGGTATAAACAGCAGATTTTACCTGATTAAGCACAATACCATTGGATATTAATGTTGAAAGTTTGATTTATATTCCTATAACTTAAGTTGAAAATTATGCTGTCTCTGCATCCAGTTGACAAGACATTTTGATAAATAGCCCAATGTCAAAACAGTTAACATGCCAAAATCAATAACCAATATGCAGAAACAGTTTGTGACATTGAAAACCTGAAAATGTACCATCTACACATACAGTGCCTTCAGAAAGTATTCATACCCCTTGTCTTTTTCCACATTTTGTTGAGTTACAGCCTGAATTTAAAATGGATTAAATTGAGATTGTGTCACTGGCCTACACATAATATATCAAAGTGGAGTTCTGTTTTTAGAAATGTATTAAAAATTAAAAGCTGAAATGTCTTGAGTCAATAAGTATTCAACCCCTTTGTTATGGCAAGCCTAAATAAGTTCAGGAGTAGAAATGTGCATAACAAGTCACTTAATAAGTTGCATGTTTAACATGATTTGTGTACCCCACACATAATTATAAGGTCCCTCAGTTGAGCAGTGAATTTCAAACACAGATTCAACCACAAAGACCAGGGAGGTTTTCCAATGCCTAGCAAAAAAGGGTACCAATTGGTAAACATAAAAAAGCAGACATTGAATATCCTCTGCAGCAGAGGAAACTCTGGGTCTTCCTTTCCTGTGGTGGTCCTCATGAGAGACAGTTTCATCATAGCACTTGATGGTTTTTGCGACTACACTTGGAAGAAACTTTCAAAGTTCTTTACATTTTCCAGAATGCACCAAAAACCCTGTTGTTTTGACAAGTGGCAACAAATCCCTCATATCGATTAGGAGGTCAATTATTTTGCAAGCTCTGTTGAAACTACCACAACTCAAAACCCACATGGAAACTGGAGTTTTTTTTAAAACTTCACTAGTTAGAGAACAACCTGCAGAAGAGTGTCAGATGTGTAGGAATGTTGCATTTTTAAAACGGGGGTCACCAACAGAACAAGAAACGCAACACTATTTTGTAAATTACACATATTGATTATCACGCTGAAATCAATAGCACATCCAGGTAAAACTAACACAACCCCACCCGGAACATGAGAATAATATGTACATCACTGGTTAGATGACAACTTGTAAAAGACGCCTAGCTAGCTACATTTAAAAATGTTGCATTTTGATTCAAGTGTGTCGCCAACGCGGTAAGTGTAAAGCAACTGCTTTTTGGTGAATCACTTTCATCGATATCACGTTGAAATCAATAGAATCGGGGTAAACGTTTAGGGTGTAAGCGCTATTTTAACCAAGACTTTTGAAAGACCACCCGGAATATGAGAATGCTCCTAAACAAAATGCAACCCTGCGCTCTAGACTAGATTCGGCGACAGACGCGTATAGTTATTGGCTACAAGATTGTATGCATGCATATCATACAGTAAACTGTTGAAATGAATATAACCGTAGCATATAATGTTGTTTACCGTCGCATATCTCCGTGTTCTTCTGAGGTTTAATGGCAGACTACAGCCTACTGGTGAGGACCACGGTAGGAGTCATAATACCCAGAAAACCTAGCGGTAAAACCCGGAAATGTTTCTTCCCCATTCTTTTTTCTGTCGGGGACGTTAGAACCAGTTCATATAAGGTCTGTGTTTCATGTTGGCTGACCTTGGCTTGACGTTTTGATAACCGCGCAAATAACGAAAGGAATAAGCTGAAACATTTTTATGTAATTCATTTCATTATTCTTTTGGCCAAATTTCATATTCACAAATGTAAATTTACAAACAAAAAAACACATTTTCTTACCCTACAAAAATAAATTGAACTGTATTTTAGGATAATTTACTCTAACAAAAAAGCTGTTAGAATTATAAGTGAATGTATGTCCCTTTATGTCCTTGTGTAATGTGATATTGTACCCCCTAGCTCAATTGTCCATTGTATATAATCTATATATACTTGTGTTCCCTAATGTACTTTCTGTATTGATTTGTTGTTAATAAAATAAATAAAGATAACCGCGCAAATATATTTCGGATAAGGTAACTTTCATTAATATTGTAGCGACCCGCACAGACAGCTGTGTGTTATGTGCTAGGCTAGGAGGTGGTTGTGTTGTACTGACCAGTACCCGGTGTTCGCGGGGTCCGACATGTCAATCAACCTGCTATCTGCCAATCACGGGAATGCCTGGAATGTTCTGATGCCGGGCATCCTGGTGGTTGGCGGAGTGGCGTGGAGGGGGGTTGGGCATTGGAAGTTAAGACCAGGTTCAGCCTTTGTTCTCTCTCTCTTACGTCTGGGCTTCACAAGAGAAGGTCACGATTGGCTTGTGGGTTATCTGTCATCTATTTGGCGTGTGCTACGGCCCAAACAGTAGCCTGTGTAAAGTTGGTTCAATAAACCGTCAATTCGCAAACTCAAGCCTCTGTCTGGACAATTGTTCATTTATGATCTAGTCAGGTCATTACAATATATTCGCCTGTTCACTGACAGCACACCTTCATGTCGCCGACGTCGGCCTGGCAGCGGTATATTGTTTGTAGATCGTATTCCGTTTAGAACGTCGGCGAGAGGGCTGTGAGTGTGGTGGGTCGAAATGCATGCGCGCTGCACAGTCACAGAGTCGGCGGTAGATCGGTCAGACATCGAAATGGGGACGAGTGTCACAAATGCTTGAATTGCTGCCTTCTCTCAATGCGTAATCCTTCCTTACCTACGGGGGGCGTTTCATATATTTTAGGGATAGCCTACCCATGGACAGTCAGGTCGTGGCTGGCAATATTTTTATCTGAAAATATGTATAAAGCCCATAGGCTTAAATAAATGAATAAAAGCACAGGTGTCGATTTGGCAAATCATAAACCAATTGGCCACCTTTACTGCACTGTGTAGAAGATAACCGATGTGGCAATGTGAAATTAAATCACTGAGCCATCCATCCACATTGGGTCTCCTAACATTGCTTAACACTTTGGAGAAGTCATTGGGTTCTCAAACGGGATTCTCAAGCGAGAGACCACAGTTGACATCCACCAGTTGCATATTTTACTCATACACTTTTTTTAAATGATCATGCAAATCTTAAAATTACTAAAAGATGCTGTGATGCCAAATGTTTTAAAAATACATCTAACTAATCAATAAAAAGCAGGCTACATTCCAGTGGTTGGCCGTCAGGGCCAGCAAGGCCTTCTCTGCTGGCCTAAACATCATCAGAATATTAAAAAAAATATATATATATTTTCCCACAAATATATATTAAATTATTCCCCAGAGTAAGAGTTATACTCTTCATTTCATAGCTTTCCTCTTGGTTGCACTGCTTCCAGCCCCAGGTTGAGATTTGGAGGGCTGGTCTTTATGTTATTTATTTTATCCAATCATATTCAGCCATCATGTGTTGCCAGGGGTCTAAAATCTGCCTTCAGTCCTTCAGAATCAACAGTGCGGGCGCTTGTAGCTTAAAGTGAATGAAAATTAAAATGTATTGTCAACCAATCAGCTTTAGAGTTGGCTATTGTACGCCTGCTGGCTGGCTCCAGTGTTACACAGGAGCCAGCTAGCAGGCGTAGTGCGTGCACGTCTTTTGATTGGATTACCAATATTGAGAGGCAAGTCCTATGGGCAGGTCTATGCAGAACCTCAGAACTAGGAAACTGAATTTGATAAACAAATTAATTTGCGTACTACTAAGCTGTTTTTTTCAACCCACAATGGCGGAAGGAGGAGAAGATATCGATTTCGTCGAGGATATAATTATAACGCCATTGTCAAGACAAACTTTTCAAGAAAAGTTAGACATTGTCAGGAGAGGTCGCCCGACGCCGATGCTACAAAGCCTGTCACAGGTGGGAAAGGGGTTCGTTCACCACTTTCAAAGTTCCAACTACGAGCGCTATCAATGGCTCACAGGCTCCGAGAAGCACTGCAAACTGTACTGCTGGGAATGCCTATTATTTACAAGTGATCGAGTTGGAGTTTGGAGCCACACTGGCTTTGCAAACTTGAGTTGTTTAACCAAGGCAGCAACGAGACACCAAAGTACGGCTGGGCACTTACAAGCAATAGTGCTTTTGAAAACTTTTGGGGACACCCGAGTGGATCTACAGCTCAACGAACAAGCGCACAGGGCAACGGAGCTGCACAATGAAAAGGTATTGTACTCTTCCCCTGCAATTCTCTGAATAAAAATGTCAATTTCAAGGTGACGCAACGCCTGGTTATACTGCGTTTCTGTCTCAATGTATAGTGTCTAGAGCCATGGCATCATAATGATGGTAATAAGAGGTGGATTAATTCAGGTGGGACTGTGTAGGACCTCACTGAAGGCCCAGGCCCACGGCACGCCACTGCTACATTCAGACATCAAAGATTATGTTCTCTATAATAATAAGGGGATTAGGGTATAGGCCTACATGAGGGGATTTGATGGAGGAAGAAATGAAATCAATAAATGGGGCGATCTGGACTAGGATTAATAAAGCAATTTTACAAAATAGGCTTTACAAACTGACCCCGTATAGCATGCATGCAGCAACCACTTTAACTTCTTGGATATAGGGGGCGCTCTTTTAATTTTTGGATAAAAAACGTTCCCGTTTTAAACAAGATATTTTGTCACGAAAAGATGCTCGACTATGCATATAATTGACAGCTTTGGAAAGAAAACACTCTGACGTTTCCAAAACTGCAAAGATATTGTCTGTGAGTGCCACAGAACTGATGCTACAGGCGAAACCAAGATGAAATTTCAAACAGGAAGTGCCCCAGATTTTGAAGGCGCTGTGTTCCAATGTCTCCTTATATGGCTGTGAATGGGCCAGGAATGAGCTTACACTTTCTGTCGTTTCCCCAAGGTGTCTGCAGCATTGTGACGTATTTGTAGGCATATCATTGGAAGATTGACCATTTTAAACTACATCTACCAGGTGCTCGCTTGGTGTCCTCCGTCGCAATTATTGCGTAATCTCCAGCTGCGTGTATTTTTCCATTTGCTTCCGAGGAGAAACCCAGCTGCCACGAGTGATTTATCGTCAAATAAATATGTGAAAAACAACTTGAGGATTGATTCTAAACGTTTGCCATGTTTCTGTCGATATTATGGAGTTAATTTGGAAAAGAGTTTGGCGTTGTAATGACTGAATTTTCGGGGTTTTTTCTTAGCCAAACGTGATGAACAAAACGGAGCGATTTCTCCTACACAAATAATCTTTAGCTAGCTAGAAAACTATTGTATAGATTTAATGTAATTGCATTTTAATCTAATCTTATACTATCAGACTGCAGATTTGTAATGGTAACGTTAATTTACCTCTAGTGACTCCCCATCCAGGGTCCGGGAGCGTAATCATCGACTGAAACTAATTAGCATAACGTAACGGACATAAATATTACTAGAAAATATTCCTATTCTTGAAAATCACAAGTGAAATATACTGAGACACAGTTTAGCCTTTTGTTAATCACCCTGTCATCTCAGATTTTCAAAATATGCTTTACAGCCAAAGCTAGACAAGCATTTGTGGAAGTTTATCGATAGCCTAGCATAGCATTTTGTCCAGCTAGCAGCAGTTAACTTGGTCACGGAAATCAGACGCAGGCGTGCTAACCAAGGTTGCCACGCTAACCAAGGTTTCCTCCGACACATTGGTGCGGCTGGGACTGGGGCTGGATGAGCGCTGTGTGAAGAAGCAGTGCGGCTTGGTTGGGTTGTGTATCGGAGGACGCATGACTTTCAACCGTACGGGAGTTGTTGCAATGAGACAAGATAGTAGCTACTAAAAACAATTGGATACTATGAAATTGGGGAGAACAAAAGGGGTAAAATAAATTTAAAAAACTTGTCTAGGGTGTATTCAGTTGCCGAAGTTAGATGCTGTTCTGTGAAAACTGTCATCACCAATTTTGAGTTTGCCTTTGAAAATCAAATTTAAGCCAAAAGGAGGAGGAAACAAACATTACTGATTACTGATGTTTACTTGTGGAGTGGATGTTCAATAACTGCTCAATTCTATTCTATAATTCGAATTTGTACAATTTGCCCTGTCCCCATTGACTGTCTCAGTAAAACTGCAGCGAGAAACGGCCAATAATAAGACATGCTACTGTCTGTATGTGACAGGTTAAAGGAAATATTCATAGCCTGTTATACATTAAAAAGTATTAGTAAATTCATAGTATGTGAGGATCTTAAAACATCTAAGGCTAAAAAGATGCATTCAGTATTAGTTGATAGAGATTTATAACATTCATATAATTGTGTTAAAGTTCAAATCTGTCAAAGGGTACGAATTGTGAGAGTAATGTGTAAACGTTATATTGATTACTTTATTTTGTAGTGCCTAAAAGTGTTAATCTGTGATCTACGAAATGCTCTTAATCTATGAGCCGGAGATCGATTGCTCTGGTATCCACCCATATTCCTGGGGAAATTCATGATTGAACTAAATGTTGACTTGAGAATACAACACCGTATCACTCTCGTGATTATTTCTCCCCTGTTTTCAGGTACTTTATTGATGATAAAAATAGTAATTTAAATGTTATAACTAGCGAACATGTCAAGAGTGTTTAAGGTGTGTTTTAGTAACGTCTTGAGGAAGTTAGAGTTACGTTTGAAGGGAGTAATATTAGCCCTGCTCGGTTGAAGTGAAGAATAGCATCGTACTGAGAGTAGCTGCCATTTTATGTCGATTGTGAATGAACATGCGTGTTGTTAATAAGATATTTTGCTGTGTTATTTGTATAATGGGTTTTCTGTTATGTAATGTGTTACTTTTGTGAAATGATTTAACTAAATGTTGACTTGAGAATACAACACCGTATCACTCTCGTGATTATTTCTCCCCTGTTTTCAGGGGCGTAACATGTACACTAGTGAGCAGACAGACCGTCTGAGCAGTTCAACTAAAGAGTATAAGGAAAAGTGTCACTTCAACTTCAGCTGAATCTATTCTTCAGGACTGTTTAGAAAATATATTAAAACATTTATTTCTTGTGATGTACTTCTATCAATCATGCCCCTCCTGAGACAAACTCAAAATACTACCCTCACCACGACCATATCACGCACCGTAATGACCATTGTGGTCCTTTTATTTCTCAGTGCTATCTATGCTATAATCATCTGGGGCGAACACTGTAACAGTGTGGAAAGGCTTGCCGACACAGCCTGCTCTCCACAGACCCCCAGAACACAGAGGCAACGGCCTCTGGAGCAACTTGTTATTTCAATTTGAGCCAGGCCACAGAACAAGGACATCACATAACTACGTGGGGAGCCAGGGATAGAACGTGATCGGGGGCCTCAAACAGGATCAGGTGCTCCAAACCCTGTCAAGACCAAAGCCAGTCACCTTGGTAGGGCACACTAATACATGTAAAGGGGCCTCTCCTTTTCACTCTCTGACTCTCACACTAGATTGTATCATTTTCTTTATTAAATGTTTGGAGTCTGAGAGAAGTGAGAAGTTTATTATAAGGTGTTAGTGGCAGTGCAAGTGGAACGACCCCACATCTGGCTTCTGTTACAATACACTACATCACATTTATTCAGTGTCAGGATTCCCTGGGCTAAAGCTCTTATCATCACCTTCAAACATCGCCCTCTTATCAGGAGAGTTCAAGGGTCAAATGGCTGCACTGCCCGTCTACTGTCAGATTTCTAACACTTGGGAGGCCTTGAGAGACAGTTCACATGTTCATCCCTCAGTGTGTGACAGGAAACACCGTCTCCTGGGTGTTGAATTAACCCCTGTTAGCCTTAAATATCCTCATGGCTCCAATTTGATAGTGTAAATCAATCAAATGATGTTAATGCAACTTTATACACAGTTCACTGTAATTACCTAATACACAGTTCACTGTAATTTCCTCATACACAGTTCACTGTAATTACCTGCCGTCACATATACTCAAAGTCAAATAATGTATTCAAGATTTACTGGATCTTCCTGTATTAATGAACTGTGCCAAAGGCCTTGCAGCATATTTCAATATAAGAGAAGGCAGGGGGCTGTCCCACACTGTTTGAACATTTATACAGCGTTAGAGCTATAATGTCCATGTCTTGCAGAACAAGGGAGAGAAGACTTCCTAACTGTGGAGTGCACACAGTCATAATTTGTTTACTCAGAAGGGCTTGTCCTTCCTAAAACTTCATATTCAATTCAAGAGACAGGCTTTTTGAGGTAACTCGGTAAATAAGCAGAAACATTACAAAGTCCAATGTTTTTCTAAGGAAGTGAGACAAAGACAATGCCTGTTTGAATTTATAACATTGCTTTGGCTTGGATCTGGCCCCCTACCCATGGACATGCTACATTTAAGTCTCTGGCTGGTTTTTAGCCTTTAGTCCACCCAGATTTTCCCTGGCCTGTGTTAACTCCTGAAAATAGTTTTGTAGCATGACCTGTTCAGTTGAATTATACAAGCCCAGAGTGCACACAGGCAGTTGGGATGCCCCTGTACACTATTACATTTTTTCTCCTAATTTCAGCTTTCAGAATCCTGCTCCTCTCAGACCCAGTTCACGGCAATAAAGAAGAAACCCTCATCTGGTGAAAAAGTGGAGGTATGTGTCTTTATCAGACCTCTGAACCTTATGAACACCAATGTTGGTTAATATACATCAGGTGCTTTATTGCAGAAAACGAGAGCACAAAGTGGATCCAGCAGAGCCACAGGCAGGTAGAGGTCAAGTTAAGCTGGAGGAGCGATGGGCCTGGTTTGTCAAGGGCACCTCTTACGTTGATTGGCCAGTTGAGACACCTTCTCCCTCGGTGTGGTGAAAAACATATTTCAGGGTAAATGCAGTTAAATCGAGAGGATATGTTGGAGATGTATAAAAATAAATAAAAATCTGATGAGTTTTTTTTTTTCAGTTTCTTGTACAGTGAGGGTAACTTGCCTTACAATTCAACTTGTAGTGCAGCCAGGCTTAGAAAAAGTGAATGGGAATGTCAGAGTGTGCGCAACTGGTCGAAGGAAGTCAATTGCAGGAGAGCAGAGATGAGTGAACAGGCACACTTTAATCAGGCAGAGGAAAACAGCCGAACGCAACAGCGTCACAACACTCCGGCCCAAGGGAAAAAAGCGAATGCGCACAAATTACACAAAATACAAAACCATGGGTTACAGCCATACCCGGCGCAAAACCAGCCTGAAGCGTCACACACAATACGGAATGAACAATACCACACACAGACATGGGGGGAACAGAGAATAATATACACGTAGAGTGACGAGTGGATGTAAACCAGGTGTGCGGAAAAACAAGACAAAACAAGTGGAAAATGAAAGGTGGAGCGGCGATGGCTAGAAGACTGGTGACGTCGACCGCCGCCCAAACAAGGAGAGGGACCGACTTCGGCGGGAGTCGTGACAGGGAATTCTGATATACCACACAATATTCCCTAATACAGTATGTTTCCCACAGTTGGAAAACCTCACCTGGCTTCAAAAGTAAATAGTTTGCCATCTATAAAGAGGAGTTGTCAGTCACAATTAGTATTTGTTTCTCTGAGAGGGACCCAGAACACATACCAACTCAATATATTTGTCATCAGGTCCTTAATTAATTTATCCAATATAGAAATGAGGCAGTGCATTAATATCACAATTTCCTAGAAACTGCATTCAAATGTTAAATCATTTCTGGTTTAAATTTTCCTCTGCTAGTGTAAGGGAGAGGCAAAAAGGATCGGAGGACCAATATGAGGCGTGGTAAGTGTCCATGGTTCTTTTAATAAGAAATAGTACACATGAACAACTGAATACAAAAACGTGGAATGAACGAAACCCAAAACACAGACACGGAAACAAACACCCACAAACACAGTGAAACCCAGGCTACCTAAGTATGATTCTCAATCAAAGACAACTAATGACACCTGCCTCTGATTGAGAACCATGCTAGGCCGAAACATAGAAATCCCCAAATCATAGAAAAACAAACATAGACTGCCCACCCCAACTCATGCCCTGACCATACTAAATAATGACAAAACAAAGGAAATAAAGGTCAGAACGTGACAGTACCCCCCAAAGGTGCGGACTCCGGCCGCAAAACCTTAACCTATAGGGGAGGGTCTGGGTGGGCGTCTGTCCGCGGTGGCGGCTCTGGCGCGGGACGCGGACCCCACTTCACCATCGTCTTAGTCCGCCTCATTGTCCGCCTCTGTGGCTTCCTAACCATGGCAACCCTTCTAAATGACCCCACTGGACAGAGGGGCAGCTCGGGACAGAGGGGCGGGGGCCCTGGCGCCTCTGGGCTGAGGGGCCCTGGCGCCTCTGGGCTGAGGGGCCCTGGCGCCTCTGGGCTGAGGGGCCCTGGCGCCTCTGGGCTGAGGGGCTCTGGGCTGAGGGGCTCTGGCGCCTTTGGGCTGAAGGGCTCCGGCAGCGCCGGACAGGCGGGAGACTCCGGCAGCGCCGGACAGGCGGGAACACCTGTAGGGAGGAGACAGAGAGATAGCCTGGTGCGTGGGGCTGCCACAGGAACCACCAGGCTGGGGAGACCTTCAGGAGGCTTGGTGTTAGGAGGAGGCACCTGAAGGACCGGGCTGTGGGGGAGCACTGGAGCTCTGGTGGCACCACTTCCCCAGGCTGGATAACTACTCTAGTCCGGACCCTCCAGAGTGCAGGCACAGGTTGAACCGGGCTGTGGGTAAGCACGGGAGATCTAGTGCCTACTACGCGCACCTCTCCCTTAGGCTCCACTCCCACATTTGCCCGGCACAAGTGGAGCGCAGGTATAGGACGCACTGCACCCTCCCAGCGCCCCGGAGACACAGCACGCAGAGCCGGCGCAGGATACCCTGGCCTGAAACGGCGTACCGGCGACCAGACACGCTGAGCAGGCACCATACGCCCTGGCTGGATGCCCACACTCGCATGACACTCTCGGGGGGCTGCCCTATAGCGCACCGGGCTATGGGCACGTACTGGCAACACCGTGCACTTAACCGCATAACACGATGCCTGACCAGTAACGGGCTGCTTATAATAAGCATGAGGAGTGAGCTCAGGTCTGCTACCTGGCTTAGCCCCACACCTCGTGTTCCCCCCCCCGCAATTTTTGGGGGGGCTGCCTCTCGTACCTGTCGCACAGCCGTGCTGCCTCCTCATATCGCCGCCGCTCAGCTGTCGCTGCCTCCAGCTCTGCTTTGGGGCGGCGATATTCCCCAGTCTGTGCCCAGGGTCCCTCTCCGTTCAATATCTCCTCCCATGTCCAGGAGTCCTGTGATGCTGGCCGCTGTTGTTGCTGCTGCTGTCGTCACTGTCTTTTACCACGCTGCTTGGTCCTTGGTTGGTGGGTGTTTCTGTAAGGGATTTCCTCCTCTTCTTCCGAAGAGGAGAGGCGAAAAGGATTGGAGGACCAATATGCGGCGTGGTAAGTGTCCATGGTTCTTTTAATAAGAAATAGTACACATGAACAACTGAATACAAAAACAATAAACGTGGAATGAACGAAACCCAAAACAGTACCGTGTGGTGAAAAACAAAGACACGGAAACAAACACCCACAAACACACAGTGAAACCCAGTCTACCTAAGTATTTATTTTGTTTTACCTTTATTTAACCAGGCAAGTCAGTTAAGAACACATTCTTATTTTCAATGACGGCCTGGGAACAGTGGGTTAACTGCCTGTTCAGGGGCAGAACGACAGATTTGTACCTTGTCAGCTCGGGGGTTTGAACTCGCAACCTTCCGGTTATTAGTCCAACGCTCTAACCACTAGGCTACGCTGCCGTATGATTCTCAATCAGAGACAACTAATGACACCTGCCTCTGATTGAGAACCATACTAGGCCGAAACATAGAAATCCCCAAATCATAGAAAAACAAACAGACTGCCCACCCCAACTCACGCCCTGACCATACTAAATAATGACAAAACAAAGGAAATAAAGGTCAGAACGTGACAGCTAGCTTGTGGCCATCAATTTGGATTAGCCAATTACTCTGAGCTTCTAAAGGCACATTTCTCTTCTGCAGCTTGACTGCCTAGGCACTTCCTTGAGGAAACCTTTCAAGACAGGACTTTTAAATAGAGATAATGGGAGTGGATATGGAGGGAAGGCCTTTGAACTGGCCCCTCAGCTTCAGGTTCCACCTCCAGTAGGATCTAGAATGCATCTGCCTGCAAGGCAATTGGGAATTGACGAGGTAGCGTGCACTATCTTTAATCTAGCTCTACCTTTAATCTTTCAAATTGTACAGACTTTTTGGGTTACCCATTACTGTTAGAATGTAGAATGTAAGCCACTTTATCAATGTGTCTGTATCACTGTATCAATGTTTACTAAACTCTATACCGAGTGTAAAGTATATCAAATAACAATTAACAGTAAAAAGCTCTATAAAACGTTTCTTGCGCTCACATGAACATTGTGTCTTCCTGCAGGGCTTTGAATCAAAACGGACCAAACCCAGAGTAGGATGAGGAGATGCTTGCCATCAGATCTTTTTCAAAATCCTCATAAGTAAAAAAAAGTCTGTTGATGACTGTGGAAGGGCACAGTCAGACAGCTTCAGGGTAAAACAGCATGTTGATGACAATCTTGTCCAGAATCATCTAAAACAAATACTAGACAACAATTATGAATGGGACCAAAATGTAGAAATGTCCATGTTAAAATGTATGTTTTGAGTAAGCTATACTGTACATTTGAGCAAGCTATATCATAAAACAGAAATTTTATGACTCAAGGTCAATAAAGTTTCAAATCCAACAAAATACATTATTAATTACATGACATTTAGGAAGGCTAACTAAGATAGTTTTGTTTGATCTATTTATTAATTCATTTGACTTATTTGTGGTGTTCTCCATGTCACTAGCCCTTGGAAAAAGAACTGGCAAAGAATCTGGCCTGGAGCTAAAAAACTCCCAAAGACAGGTGTTTTTTAGGCCTCTCCTCATTTGTTTCACCTGCTTGGTTGTCCTTCTAAAAACCTGTACAAATATTTTTTAAGAAAAACAAGTGAACAGTAAACAAGTATAATAGGTGAAGTGCTAGATGCAGTAACAGATGAAGTGTTAGATGCAGTAACAGTGTTAGATGCAGTAACAGGTGAAGTGTTAGATACAGTAACAGGTGAAGTGTTAGATGCAGTAAAAGGTGAAGTGATAGATGCAGTAAAAGGTGAAGTGATAGATGCAGTAAAAGGTGAAGTGATAGATGCAGTAAAAGGTGAAGTGATAGATGCAGTAACAGATGAAGTGTTAGATGCAGTAACAGATGAAGTGTGTAACAGGTGAAGTGATAGATGCAGTAAAAGGTGAAGTGATAGATGCAGTAAAAGGTGAAGTGATAGATGCAGTAAAAGGTGAAGTGTTAGATGCAGTAACAGGTGATGTGTTAGATGCGGTAACAGGTGAAGTGTTAGATGCGGTAACAGTGTTAGATGCAGTAACAGATGAAGTGTTAGATGCAGTAACAGTGTTAGATGCAGTAACAGGTGAAGTGTTAGATGCAGTAACAGATTAAGTGTTAGATGCAGTAACAGATGAAGTGTTAGATGCAGTAACAGGTGAAGTGTTAGATGCAGTAACAGATGAAGTGTTAGATGCAGTAACAGGTGAAGTGTTAGATGCAGTAACAGATGAAGTGTTAGATGCAGTAACAGATGAAGTGTTAGATGCAGTAACAGTGTTAGATGCAGTAACAGGTGAAGTGTTAGATGCAGTAACAGTGTTAGATGCAGTAACAGATGAAGTGCTAGATGCAGTAACAGATGAAGTGTTAGATGCAGTAACAGGTGAAGTGTTAGATGCAGTAACAGGTGAAGTGTTAGATGCAGTAACAGGTGAAGTGTTAGATGCAGTAACAGGTGAAGTTTTAGATGCAGTAACAGATGAGGTGCAGCTGTGGTTAAAGCGTTGAAGGCGTGGAGACATTGGCTTGAGGGGGCTAAGGACGTGAGGGTTTATGTCCCCTCCTGCTCGGTGTGTGCCCAGTGTAAGGCTCCGAGACACCTGCCCAGAGGTAAGTTAACTCCCTTACCCGTTCCACAACAACATTGGTCACATCGGTCAGTGAATTTCCTAACGGATCTTCCTCCCTCACAGGGAAATACCACGATCCTGTCGTTGTGGATCGTTTTTCTAAGTCCTGTCGTCTCCTCCCTCTGCTTCGTCTCCCTAAGGCCCTACAGACTGCGGAGGCCCTGTTTACACACGTCTTCTGGCACTACGGGGTGCCTGAGGATATAGGGTCCCCAGTTCACGTCGAGAATTTGGAAAAACGTCTGGGGGTCTCGATTAACATTACCTCAGGTTTTCACCCCGAGAGTAACGGGCAGGTAGAGAGAGTCAACCAGGATTTGGGCAGGTTTCTGCGGTCCTATTTCCAGGTCCGGCCGGGGGAGTGGGCAGCATTTGTGCCCTGGGCCGAGATGGCACAGAACTCGCTTCGTCACTCCTCCACTAACCTCTCCCCCTTTCAGTGCGTATTGGGGTACCATTCGGTTCTGGCACCGTGGCATCAGAGTCAGACCGAGACTCCTGCGGTGGACGAATGGTTTAGGAGGAGACATGGGAGGCCGCCCGTGTCCTTCTCCAGCGATCTGTGCATCGCCAGAAAGCCAGAGTGGACCGTCACCGCAGTGAGACCCCGGGGGACCGTTCTATGTGTCTCTCCTCAGGCCGATGGTGGCTGGTCCACTTCAGGGATCTGAGGTGCGGGAGGTCCCTCCGCCCCCTTTGGACATCGAGGGGGCCCCAGCGTACATCGTTCGTTCCATCCTGGATTTGAGGCGTCGGGTGGGAGCCTTCAGTACATCGTGGAGTGGGAGGGGTACGGGCCGGGAGGAAGGGTGCTGGGTTCCGGTCGCAGATGTTTTGGATCCTGAACTGCTGCAGGAGTTTCACCGTTGCCAGCCGGATCGCCCTGCGCCTCTGGGTCGTCCTCGAGGCCGGTGTCGGCGCGCCGCTGGAGCCGCGCATCAAGGGGGGGTACTGTCACGACTTCTGCCGAAGTCGGCTCCTCTCCTTGTTCGGGCGGCGTTCGGTGAGCGACGTCACCAGCGTTCTAGCCATCGCCGCTCCATTTTTCATATATCCATTTTTCTTGTCTTGTTTCCATACACACCTGGTTTTCATTTCCCCAATCAATCTACTTGTATTTAACCCTCTGTTTCCCATCATGTTTTGTGTGTAATTGTTTCATGTTATTGTGGTGTCTTATTGCGCGCTTTACTTTTGTTATGTTCCGTGTTTTGAGCGCATTTGATTTATGTAGTGCTCTCGTTTTGGAACTAAAATAAAAGTGTGCCTGTTTACATCACACTACTCTCCTGCACCTGACTTCGCCTCGTATACACCCGTTGACAGTGTGGACTCGAGTCACATGACTTGGACTCAAGTCAGACTTGAGTCACAAATATGATGACTTGCAACTCGACTTTGACTTTAACACTAATGACTTGTGACTTTACTTGAACTTGAGCCTTATGACTCGGCCTGAATTGATACCCTCCCCAAGCCCAAATATTTAAAATGATGCTATTAAAAAAAGTGTGAAGAACATCAACTCTTCATTTAACAGATTACAGTTTGAATCGGACAGCAGCCAATCAAATTGTGCCAGCTGAGAAAAAGTTGTGCGTGTCAGTGCAGAGGAACGTCGGCGGGTGAATTCAAATGGAGCCCTTGGAAAGATGACCCCCAATTTTTTTTCCGGATATAAAGACAATGCTGTATCAACACAAAATGGATTGCAACTTGCAAAACGTGGGGAGACAATTACAGACAGAGGCGCAACAATTTCCAACTTTGTTCGACATTTGAAGCTGCACAAAGAACAGTAAGTCGTGGCTAATATAGCCGACAGCTATATATTTGATTACTTTACTATTTTAGGCTAACGTAACGTTAAATCAATGAGCCTACACACTGTCAGTCAGTGCGGGAATGTGATCATTGCACCCAAGATTGAGCTACAACTGGCTAAGCAGTTGGTAGTCTAAATCCTGCCTGATGTTACTGCTGTTCCTAAAACCATTGACATACCTTAGCCTACTGTAACCAGACACACACACACACACACACACACGGACGGACGGACGAACAGAACAGAACAGAGAGTGTGTGTTTTGTGTGGGCGATTTTGTGAAAGCCTACATCGCCCGATTGCGCCCCATAGCGACCCATAGGGTGTCTTTCTCATGGCTACCCATGTATTTCCATGGAAATAATGTTTATTTGGAAAGTAATAAATATATTGATATTTTTAAAAGCATTCATGATTTGCGTAAATGTAATATACTAACTTACTCTTGTTAAAAATATAAAATGGTATTACATTTGGTGAAGAGCACATTATGACTTGTTTAGGACTCGTTATTATGACTTGTTTATAAACTCAAAGTTTATGACTTGAGACTTGACTCGGACTTGCCCGTCTTGACTTGGGACTTGAGTGCTAAGACTTGAGACTTACTTGTGACTTGTAAAACAATGACTTGGTCCCACCTCTGTTATTAACATTTAGCTCTAAGTATAAGCAAGCACAAGCAAACGAGCTGCGATGAGGTAGGACTATTCGTTCAGCGCTTTCAAAATGGACACCGACAGAAATTCAGAGAGATGTTAGTTCATTCAGATAAATTCAGCAAGATGTTGAGGCCTTAACCTTACTCTTCTTTAAGTCACCACACAGAGAGAAAGAGAGAGACTCAGCCTACCGTTTGAAGTATTTTATCAGGCTTACTGTATGTGGTCTAAAAAGGAAGGAAAATACAATCATGAGGATCCACTTTTATATACAATATACCAACGCAAAGACAGCGCATTGCGCAAACAAAACATCAACTGGAATTACATGGGTCTACTACTGAACTTTTTGTTGAAAACACATTTTTGAATGGGAAGAGACTGTCACTGGCAAGCATGGTTACAGACCCAACAACATTATATAGTATCTACTCCTCATCAAGAAAACACACGAGCTAATTATAATACAATGAAATCATTCCAACATTGCCTAAAATGATGAATAAGATACGAATGAGATAGACCTATATAAGCAATAGGCCTATAACAATTGAAATGTACAAACTATGGTATAAGGGAACAATGAGCAGATAAGAGACAATCTGTCATTTCAATGAAGACATTCATGAGTGAAGCTAAGATGGACATTGTTCAGCACTTTTGAAATGAACAGCGACAGAATTCAGAACATGGGCCGTTCTGACAGTATTCTCCCTGTTCCACCAAGCCAGAACTATAGGCTATGTTCTGAGGGAGAAAGGGACCAAGTTAGTAGCCCATGTGCCTCACCCTAATAACAGCTTACTTACTACACAACATACACTTAGTATTACTTTCTTAGCTTAAACCCAGACTTGGACCAAATACCCTCTCCACCGAAAAGCAGGCAGGGGAAGCAAAATAGGGATTTCTTTGCAACGCTTGCAGTTAGCCACTGATTCCTTCCAAACCACTCATTGTTTAATTTACGATTTCCGACCGATGAGCACCGATACATTTTATCTATCATTTCTCTTCATATGACAAGGATTGAAAAGGATTTGCCAGTAGATTGTCGACGTGATTCATGATGATGACTGCTTGTCTAGCTTGCTAGCTAAGGTTTTGAAAGTATGATGTTGACATGATCAGTCCAATAAAAGCTATGGTAGATATAACGTGATTTCACGTCATTTTATCTGTGGCCAATGACCTTGATCCTTCCTGGATGGGCACTTCTAATGTAAATCTATGGCGGCACCCAAGGGGGCTTGAACTCTCCCTATAGATTCTGCAGTGACATAGTGTCCCCATGAGTGACAGAACACTGAGCCAATCATGGCGTAACTAGAGAGGATTTTCCACTGGCTGCCCCTCCACCACAGAAAGCAGCGAGCGAAACACCTGCATTTTGGAGCTGCCTTACTCAAGAAAGCAAGAAAGAGACCATGTTTGTATGCAGCTTTATTCACTCAATAAATGTGTTTTTAACTTGTTTGCAAACGGATTAGTGACACGAATGAATGCCAAAATAACATGCAAAACACTACCCTGAATTATGGGTTGCCACCGGTGACAATGAAAGACAGAAGTTAATACAGTTTACCCTGAATATTTTTATAATCAAGAATTTCCCAGACCCATCTTCAGCCCTGCTTTGGCCAATTTGATGACCACGTTGCCTTTTTTTCTCAGACCCTCTCTGGTTTAGCCTCTGTGAAGACCACTGCATCCGCTGTCTCTCAGCGCTGCTAGAACCTCGGTACATTATGCACTGCCATTTCGTAACTAATATCATTGCATCCCTCAAAACATCAGAGAAATCAAACTCATTTTTGTCTTGTGTTGGTTTTATATTGTCTTAAAAATGTTCAGGAGCGCTGATTGGTGTGGACTACCTGCTCAGGAATACTCAGAAGGCCATACTGGACTGAGACGCTGCTGACCTTGAGGATGAAGACATTGCAGGATGAGTAACGGACAGTTTGTCGTGTTATGGATGACCACCTCCATACAACCACCACTGACTTCTCTGCTGCCAGCCCCAGGCTGCTCCTACTACAGTTGAACCTACTTCCTCCGTTGCTCAGTCTGCGTCACCCAAGTCCCATTTGTTGCCAGCCAAATACACGCACGCAAAATATTTGATTGTCTAGATTAAGTGGCAAAGCATGTAGCCTCTCATGTACTATACAATTTTTTTTCTTATAAAGGAGTCAATGAGTTTATGACTTTTAGAACCTTAGATTAAGTTATTTCCTCAGTTTCAAAACTGCAAAAATGTCTCTGACAGCCAAGGCAGTGTGATAGAGAATCTGGGTCTCCAGAGCACTTGAAAATTGTTTGTTAAATGCACAGGAAAATGTGGGATATCATCCATGTTTTAACATGCTTTAATGAGGTGATGAGGACACCGCCATCTAGTGGTAGAGTTGCGCTATTTCATAAAAAACTGGCCTTTTAGCTAAAATGTTTTTGTATCCGTCAGATTAGATCAGTTGAATAAGCAATTCATCAACACTGTTGCACAAACCTACGGAAGACCTGTTCCTCACCATTTAGTCAAGCAAAATAACGTTGACCGATTTTTTGGGGTAGGGAAATAGTATCTCAAGTCATTTGAGTCGATAGCTGTTGGACTGACAAATTCATTTAAACTGACCAATCTAGAGCTTCAACAAGCAGACATGTTTAACAACTCTCAGAATAATTTATTCATCAAAAATAATGCATGACATAAATGCATGTTATATAGGCACAATACAATAATAACATCAGCATGCATATTATAATGTTTTAATGGAGTGCCTAACTTCATTTCTGAAAAGCAAGTTACCATAAGAATTGTGTAGAAAAGGAAGAATGCTGCTTATATACTATGAAAAAAGACAGTGTTATTTTTAGAGAGCACAATATCGTGCCAGCCCACCTCCAGTGCCTTCAGAAAGTATTCATACACTTGACCTATTCCACATTTTGTTGCGTTACAGCCTGAATTCGACATGGATTTTCCACCCATCTACACACAATACCCCATAATGAAAAAGTGACGTTTTTAGAATTTTTTGCAAATGTATTGAAAATGAAATACGAAACTAAGTATTCACACCCCTGAGTCAATACTTTGTACAAGCACCTTTGTCAGTGAATACAGCTGTGTCTTTCTGAGTAAGATTCTAGAGCTTTCTACACCTAGATTGTGCAACATTTTCCCATTACTCTTTAAAAAAAAGTCTTCAATCTCTGTCAAATTGGCTGTTGATCATTGCATGACAACCATTTTTAGGTCTTTCTGTAGATTTTCAAGTAGAAACTGTAACTGTGAGTCAAAACTGTAACTCGGCCAATCAGGAACATTCAGTGTCTTCTTGGTAAGCAACTCCAGTGTATATTTGGCCTTGTGTTTTAGGTTATTGTCCTGCTGAAAGGTGAATTCAAAGCAGACTGAACTAGGGTTTCCTCTAGGATTTTTATTTTATTTTTTATCCTGAAAAACTCCCTAGACCTTAATGATTACAGGCATACCCATAACATGATGCAGCCACCACTATGCTTGAAAATATGGAGAGTGGTACTCAGTAATGTGTTGTGTTGGATTTGCCCCAAGCCTAACACTTTGTATTCAGGACAAAGAGTGAATTGCTTTGCCACATTTTTTGCAGTATTATTTTAGTGCCTTGTTGCAAACAGGATGCATGCTTTGGAATACATTTATTATGTATAGGCTTCTATACCCTCTGTCAATTAGGTTAGAATTGTGGAATAACTAAAATGGTGTTGATCTATCCTCAGTTTTCTCCTATCACAGCCATGAAACTAACTGTTTTAAAGTCACCGTTGGCTTAATGGTGAAATCTCTGAGCGGTTTCCTTCCTTTCCAGCAACTGAGTTAGGAAGGACGCCTGCATTCTTGTAGTGACTGGGTGTATTGATACACCATTTCGAAGTGTAATTAATAACTTCACCATGCTCAAAAGGATATTCAATGTCTGCCCTCGCCCTATCAAAGTCCTTCATGGCAAACAGCGCCTCCCCTCTCCGGAATAGAGCCTTCTCAATGGCCTCGTCCAGCTGCAAGGCCTACACACAGGCGCATGAAAGAGAGAGCCGAAACCAAAAGTAGGTTGGTGAATAGGTGTGGTGTGGAATGTTCAAGTATTCAGATAAGTTCAGATACAGTCAGGTCAGGTGTGAGTCTCCTGAATGAGTGAGTGACTGAGTGAGTGACTGAGTCAGTGAGTGAGTGAATGTACCCACAAAACACCAGTCTCAACATCAACAGTGAAGAGGTGACTCCGGGATGCTGGCCTTCTAGGCAGAGTTGCAAAGAAAAAGCCATATCTCAGACTGGCCAATAAAAAGAAAAGATTAAGATTGGCAAAAGAACACAGACACTGGACAGAGCTCAGAACTCTGCCTAGAAGGCCAGCATCCCCACCCTCCAATCGGTAAATCTGACCACGACTCCATCTTGCTCCTCCCGTCCTATAGGCAGAAACTCAAACATGAAGTGCTCGTGCTTCGTACTATTCAACGCTGGTCTGACCAATTGGAATCCACGCTTCAGGATTGTTTTGATCACGTGAACTGGGATATGTTCCGGGTAGCGTGCGAAAATAATCTAGACGCATACACAGATACGGTGACTGAGTTCATAAGGAAGTGCATTGGAGATGTTGTACCCACTGAGAATACTAAAACCTACCCTGATCAGAAACCGTGGATAGATGGTCGCATTCGCACGAAACTGAAAGTGTGAACCACCGCATTTAACAATGGCAAGGCGACTGGTAATATGGCACAATATAAACAGTGTAGTTATTCACTCCGCAAGGCAATCAAGCAAGCTAAACGTCAGTATAGAGATAAAGTGCAGTTGCAATTCAACGGCTCAGACACGAGACGTATGTGGCAGAGACTACAGACAATCACGTACAACAAAAGGAAAACCAGCCACGTCGCTGAGACCAACGTCTTGCTTCTGGACAGGCTAAACACATTCTTCGCACCCTTTGAGGATAACACAGTGCCACCGACACGGCCCGTTACCAAGGACTGTGGGCTCTCCTCCTCCGTGTGAGTAAAAAATGTAAGCGTGTTAACCCTCGCAAGGCTGCCTGCCCAGACGGCGTCCCTAGCCGCGTCCTCAGAGCATGCGCAGACCAGCTGGCTGGTGTTTACGGACATATTCAATAAATCTCTATCTCAGTCTGTTGTTCACACCATTGTTCCTGGCCACCATTATTCCTGTTCCCAAGAAAGTAAAGGTAACTGAACTTAATGACTATCGCCCCGTAGTACTCACCTCTGTCATCATGAAGTGCTTTGAGAGACTAGTCAAGAATCATATCACCTCTACCTTACCTGCTACCCTAGACCCACTTCAATTAGCTTACCGCCCAAATATATCCACAGACGATGCAATCACCATCACTCTGCACACTGCCCTATCCCATCTGGACAAGAGGAATACCTATGTAAGAATGCTGTTCATTGACTATAGAGCAGCATTTAACACCATAGTACCCTCCAACATCATCATTAAGCTTGGGGCCTTGGGTCTAAACCCTGCCCAGTGCAACTGGGTCCTGGACTTCCTGAAGGGCCACCCCCAGGTGGTGAAGGTAGGAAACAACACCACCACTTCTCTGATCCTCAACACAGGGCTTTGGTTTCTGACTCAAAAGGGAATACCTTGCCATCTCTCTCTGAGCATTAATGCTGCGTTCACAACAACTGGGAACAGGGAACTCGGAAATCTCTGACTTCCAACATTAGTGCGTAACTCTGAAAAAAGTGAGCTCCGACTGGGGAATAGTTTTGAACGGTCTTCCAACTCGGAAATCCAACTCAGGAAATCTGGCCTCTTTCTTGATCTCTGACATTCCGACCTGAAGATCACTGTCGTCATGATTTGACCTTGCATTTCTCAGAGTTCCCAGTTGTCTTGAAAGTACTATAAAAGTCATGGTACCTTTCGCCATCTCATATCTTTGTGAAGCAGGATTCAGTGCTTTGGTCTGGATTAAAACCAAACATCGATCCAGGTTAGATGTCAAATCAAATCAAAGTTTATTTGTCACGTGCGCCGAATACAACAGGTGTAGTAGACCTTACAGTGAAATACTTACTTACAGGCTCTAACCAACAACACAATTTTTAAGTTTAAAAAAAGCTATTAGGTGAACAATAGAAATATAAACAACAGTAAAACACAATGCAAATAGTCCGGGTAGCCATTTGATTACCTGTTCAGGAGTCTTATGGCTTGGGGGTGAAAACTGTTGAGAAGCATTTTGGTCCTAGACTTGGCGCTCTGGTAACGCTTGCCATGCGGTAGTAGAGAGAACAGTCTATGACTGGGTGGCTGGGATCTTTGACAATTTTTAGGGTCTTCCTCTGACACCACCTGGTGTAGAGGTCCTGGATGGCAAGCAGTTTAGCCCCAGTGATGTACTGGGCCATACGCACTACCCTCTGTAGTGCCTTGCGGTCAGAGGCCGAGCAGTTGCCGTACCAGGCAGTGATGCAACCCATCAGCATACTCTCGATGTTGCAGTTGTAGAACCATTTGAGGATCTCAGGACCCATGCCAAATCTTTTCAGTTTCCTGAGGGGGAATAGGCTTTGTCGTGCCTTCTTCATGACTGTCTTGGTGTGTTTGGACCATTTTAGTTGGTTGGTGATGTGGACACCAAGGAACTTGAAGCTCTCAAGCTGCTCACTACAGCCCTGTTGATGAGAATGGGGGCGTGCTTGGTCCTCCCTTTCCTGTAGTCCACAATCATCTCCTTATTCTTGGTTACGTTGATGGATAGGTTGTTATTCTCGCACCACCCAGCCAGGTCTCTGACCTCTTCCCTATAGGCTGTCTCGTTGTTGCCGGTGATCAGGCATACCACTGTTGTGTCATCTGCAAACTTAATGATGGTATTACAGTCGTGCCTGGCCATGCAGTCGTGGGTAAACAGGGAGTACAGGAGGGGACTGAGCACGCACCCCTGAGGGCTCCAGTGTTGAGGATCAGCGTGGCAGATGTGTTGCTACCTACCCTCACCACCTGGGTGCGGCCTGTCAGGAAGTCCAAGATCCAGTTGCAGAGGGAGGTGTTTACGCCCAGGATCCTTAGCTTAGTGACGAGCTTTGAGGGTACTATGGTGTTGAACGCTGAGCTGTAGTCAATGAATAGCATTCTCACATAAGTGTTCCTTTTTTTCCAGGTGGGAAAGGGCAGTGTGGAGTGCAATATAGATTGCATCATCTGTTGATCTGTTGGGGTGGTATGCAAATTGGAGTGGGTCTTGTGTTTCTGGGATAATAATTACCAGCCTTTCAAAGCACATCATGCTACGGGTCAGAAATCAGTGATACCACCTTATGGATAGGGGTTGACTGACATCTGCCTGAGCTTACTGAGAAGGATGTGTGGCTGCAAGATGTTAAACTCTGCACTAAAATCCACAAATAGCAGTCAAGCATAGGCCTTGACGTTCTCCAGATGTCGCAGGATGAGATGCACTATGCTGAGATTGCTTACAAATACAAACGTGCCACTGATGAAGCAAACTGATACAGTGTGTTTAGTCTGACTGAAGCTTACACACAATTACATTTTCAAGACACTGCCTTACAATGGGGGGTCAAAGCAACAGGTATACAGTCTTTTTTTCTCTGGGAGACAGGTTTTGGGGAAGAGTGGTGATGATTGCCTTCTTCCACCGGGCTGGAACCATGTGGGAATGTACAGACCTCTGAAAGACAGGGACCCAGGCTGGTGTAGGTTCCTCTGCACAAAGCAGAGATGCCATCGAGGCCTGTTTGCTTAAAGACTCGTGGCCTCTCTAGGGTTCAAATCTAACTTGGGGTCACAACCATCAACAAGAATGGTGTTGAGCATGTTAACACACTTGGCAGAGAAGTAATGACAGTCCAACTTTATGTAGAAGTCATTAAATTCATTTGCCATTGTCTTTTCATCTGTCTTATTAGTGAATGATTTTAACCATTAACCCTTATCTTTGAATACTCGTTTGCTGCCCAATTCTATAAGAATAATTATTTTATTGAGCCAAACACAATTTTAGTGTCATCATCTGATGATAGTCAAATAGATGTCATGAGTTCTAATAATCAAACATAGATTTATTGGTAATTGAAAAACCAGTAAGATGTTTGCTGCCCAATTATACAAGAGTAATTATAATAAGCCTTATTCACAGTAACACAACTGTATCATCATCAACAGAGGATAGCCGAATAGACGTTATAATGTGTTATAATAATGAAGACTTACTTTTAATAAAGGAAAAACGGGTAAATAACCAACAACAAAATGACTTTTATTTTCATTTTTAGACTAAGTGAGGTGTTTGTTGAGTGTTTTGTTAACATTCAAAAGGGCACAGTATGATTCTCTATCAAGAATAGTGCCTTGTAGCTCTCCCAGTCGTTTCACACGGTCGGTAACTGACCAATTCAAACGTGATAAGAATGAAAAACAACGAGCTTAATCAAAACCATCTAACTAATTAGAGTGCTGGTGTAGTCACTTTTTATTCTCCCACTTTCAGACACACTCTACATATGCAGTTACCCATACTTGTGGCTATCTGGCTTTAGCCTGGATAGAAACATAGTAAGCTAGCTAGCCTTTTTAGCTTCCCACATCTCCTTGTGAAATAATCAATTTAATTTATACCCCCCCAACATATGCCCTGGCATATTACACTTGCCAGTGTAATCAAAAACATTATCTCAGTTTGATCTGCTGTTTGTGTGTTCATTATCAGCTAAAGAAATAGAACGTCATGTTGTGGGAAAAAAGAACATGCATAGTTAACATTAGTTTGCTACAGCAGGTTCTACCATTTTACAATAGAATCACTAGTTATTACTTCTAAACAAAATACCTTTTTTGGGTGGATTCGTTGTCGTTTGGTTTACTGTGTGAACAGTCGGTAAGATCATTTGGTCATCAATGCAAATAGGCTACTTTGTTGAATAGCCTATATCGACTATAGATCAGATCTAGGAACCAAGTGATAACACTGCCCCCCTATGACTGTGGAAGGAATGATATGGCACATCTCAATTTCCAGGTAGTAAAAAAGTCAAAGCGTATTACAAGGAGCCGCCCCTTTTGTGACGAAAAAAAAACGAATCTTGCATCTCCGTAGAGCTTGTAGTAAGCTTCAACCCAGCTCGAAGGGGAACTTCTTTCCTCGTTCGCAGCTGGAGTACAACGGGGTTCCAGTCAGCAGCATGCCAACCTAGTGAACAAACACCTTGTCCCCTGTCATAAGCAGCTCTGTCCCTGTGCCCTCCTGCTTCACCAACTAGAGACAGTTGAAGTCGGAAGTTTACATACACTTAGGTTGGAGTCATTAAAACTAATTTTTCTTGTTAACAAACTATATTTTGGCAACTTGGTTAGAACAATTTATTTTGTGCATAACACAAATATTTTTTCCAACAATTATTTACAGACAGATCATTTCACTTATAATTCACTGTATCACAATTCCAATGGGTCAGAGGTTTACATACATTAAGTTGACTGTGCCTTTAAACAGCTTGGGAAATTCCAGACCATGATGTCATGGCTTTAGAAGCTTCTGATAGGCTAATTGACATCATTTGAGTCAATTGGAGGTGTACTTGTGGATATATTTCAAGGCCTACCTACAAACTCAGTGCCTCTTTGCTTGACATCATGGGAAAATCTAAAGAAATCAGCCAAGACCTCAGAAAAACAATTGTAGACCTCTGCAAGTCTGGTTCACCCTTGGGTCAATTTCCAAATGCCTGAAGGTACCACGTTCATCTGTACAAACAATAGTATGTAAGTATAAACACCATGGGACCAGGCAGCCGTCATATCGCTCCGGAAGGAGACGTGTTCTGTCTCTGCGAAAAGTGCAAATCCATCCCAGAACAACAGCAACGGACTTTGTGAAGACGCTGGAGGAAACAGGTACAAAAGTATCTTTATCCACAGTAAAACAAGTCCTATATCGACATAACCTGAAAGGCCGCTCAGCAAGGAAGAAGCCACTGCTCCAAAATCGCCATAAAAAAGCAAGACTACGGTTTGCAAATGCACATGGGGACAAAGATCGTACATTTTGGAGAAATGTCCTCTGGTCTGATGAAACAAAAATAGAACTGTTTGGCCATAATAACCATCATTATGTTTGGATGAAAAAGGGGGATGCTTGCAAGCCGAAGAACACCATCCCAACCATGAAGCATGGGGTGGCAGCATCATGTTGTGGGGGTGCTTTGCTGCAGGAGGGAATGGTGCACATCACAAAATAAATGGCATCATGAGGAAGAAAAGTATGTGGATATATTGAAGCAACATCTCAAGAGATCAGTCAGGAAGTTAAAGCTTGGTCGCAAATGGTTCTTCCAAATGGACAATGACCCCAAGCATACTTGGCAAAATGGCTTAAGGACAACAAAGTCAAGGTATTGGAGTGGCCATCACAAAACCCTGACCTCAACCCCATAGAACATTTGTGGGCAGAACTGAAAAAGCGTGTGCGTCTTATTGTGGGAAGCTTGTGGAAGGCTCCCCAAAACGTTTGACGCAATTTAAAGGCATTGCTACCAAATACTAATTGAGTGTATGTAAACGTCTGACCCACTGGGAATGTGATAAAAGAAATGAAATCTGAAATAAATAATTCTCTACTATTATTCTGACATTTCACATTCTTAAAATAAAGTGGTGATCCTAAATGACCTAAGACAGGGAATTTTTACTAGGATTAAATGTCAGGAATTGTGAAAAACTGAGTTGAAATATATTTGGCTAAGGTGTATGTAAACGTTCGACTTCAACTGTACAGTGCCGTCAGAAAGTACTCAAACCTTTTGACTTATGGTTGTTGTGTTACAGCCCAAATTCAAAAGTGATACAGATAAAAAATACAATATGCAATATCCCATAATGACAAAGTGAAAACATGTTCAGACATTTTAGCAAATTTTTTGATATTGAAATGCAGAAATATACAATTGACATAAGTATTCACATCCATGAGTCAATAAATGTTAGAATCACCTTTGGCAGAGATTACAGCTGTGAGTCTTTCTGGGTAAGTCTCTAAAAGCTTAGAACACCTGCGTTGAATTTTCTTTCCACATTAATATTTTTCAAATTATTCAAGCTCTGCCAAGTTGGTTGTTGATCATTGCTAGACAGCCATTTTAAAGTTTTGTCAGATTTTCAAGTAGATTTAAGTCAAAACTGTAACTAGGCCTCTCAGGAACATAAAATGTTGTCTTGGTAAGCTACTCCAGTGTATATTTGGCCTTTTTTTAGGTTATTGTCCTGCTGAAAAGTGAATTTGTCTCCCAGTGTTGCCACTTTATTTTCCTTTGTTTTGTCTTTATTTAGTATGGTCAGGGCGTGAGTTGGGGTGGGCAGTCTATGTTTTGTGTTTCTATGTTTGGTTTCTGTTTCGGCCTAGTATGGTTCTCAATCAGAGGCAGGTGTCGTTAGTTGTCTCTGATTGAGAATCATACTTAGGTAGCCTGGGTTCCACTGTTTGTGGTTTGTGGGTGTTTGTTTCCTGTGTCAGTGTTTGTGCCACACGGGACTGTTTCGGTTCGTTTATATTCACGTTATTGTTTTGTATTTCATCGTGTTCAGTCTTTTCTATTAAAACATGGACACTTACCACACTGCGTATTGGTCCGATCCTTGCTACACCTCTTCAGACGAAGAGGAAATCTGCCATTACAAGTGTCTGTTGGAAAGCAGACTGAACCAGGTTTTCCTCTACGATTTTGCATGGGCTTTGCTCTATTCCGTTTATTTTTTATCCTAAAAAACTCCCTAGGCCTTGCCGATGACAAGCATACCCATACCCATATTCTACAATGTAGAAAACTCTCAGGGTTTCCATTAGGATGGAATGGAAGAATAGGGCGCATTAGGATGAATATGGTGCTGTACAACGTGACGGTTGGGAGAAGGCTACAGGATTGGAGGATACTAAATTGTTTGCCTTCATCAGAAAACTTTGTTCCAATATTTCTGTAAATTACTGATATTTATTCCCATAGTAATTCATTATGGATCCATAACTAAATCAACATCTGCATTATGAAAAACAATCTTTTAGCATGATTTTATTAACGAAATGTGTTTATTTTTATTAGGCTAATGTGCAGTCTACAAAACATACTGTAGTAAACATGGGAAAGTGCCTATTTCCTTACATAGGGAGAGCAGGCCATGTCTGTACTACAGAATGCTGGGCACGCTGGAGACCGGGGTTCAAATCCCCGTTGGTGAGAGAGGAGTAGGCTGTCCTTGTAAATAAGAATTTGTTCTTAACTGATTCCATATGTGTTATTTAATAGTTGTGATGTCTTGACATGTCTATTATTATACAATGTAGAAAATAGTAAAATTATAGAAAAATCCAGGAATGAGTAGATTTGTCCAAATATTTGACTGGTACTTGCTGGAACGGAAAACATGGCGCTATACAATGTGACGGGCGGCAGTACAGTACTGGGCTATTTAGCTAAAGAATTCCCACAGGGCACAAGGAAGGAGTAGGCTGTCCTTGTAAATTAGAATTTATTCAAACTTCTTCGGGATGGGTGTCCCTTCCATGGGACGTTTGAGCTAACATAGGCTAATGCGATTAGCATGAGAATGTAAGTAACAAGAACATTTCCCAGGACATAGACATATCTGACATTGGCAGAAAGCTTAAATTCTTGTTAACCTAACTGTACTGTGCAATTTACAGTAGCTATTACAGTGAAATAATTCCATGCTATTGTGAGGAGAGTGCACAATTATGAACATGAAAATATGCAATGGTTCATTGGATCAGTCAAACTTTGCACATACACTGATGCCATCTAGTGGCCAAAATCTAAATTTCACCTGAGCTGGAATAATACATTATGGCCTTTCTCTTGCATTTCAAAGATGATGGTACAAAAAAATACAAAAGAACGGTCGTTTTTTTCTTTGTATTATCTTTTACCAGATCTATTGTGGTATATTCTACTACATTCCTTTCACATTTTCCTAAACTTCAAAGTGTTTCCTTTCAAATGGTACCAATAATATGCATATCCTTGCTTATGGGCCTGAGCTACAGGCAGTTAGATTTGGTTATGTTATTTTAGGCAAAAATTGAAAAACAAGGGGCTAATCTTTAAGACGGTGACTTGCCTAGTTAAATAAAGGTTACACTAAGATAACATTTCTGCACCCTAATTTTCTAATTCTTGTCTAACCAATACCCAAAATGGAGATAAAGTGAAAATAAAAATATCAGTAATTTATCAAGACGAGTCCCAATGCTTGCCTTAGAGCAGCGCGAAATGGTGCTAAAATAGTTTTAGGCTTTTGCTTCTTTTATATGCTCTTTAAATAAATAAGACCTACACAATTTTAACAGCACATTACTCAACACTAGTGAGACTCATTACGCCTATGGTAGGCCTACAGTATATCGAAGAAGAAAACAAATTCAATGACGTGACTATCTGTCAATAATTACATTTCGGGGATTGGCGGACATTAAATTAATATCTAAGGGGCATTTTCCGTTAGATATTCTCAGATATTCTCACAGATCCTAAGGGGATTTTAAATAATTCTAAATGAATTAATAATAATATTCACTTTGTTTAAACAGGTTAAAAGAACAAGTGGTGTCAACTGGAGAAAACCTACACCAGTCGAGCAATTCATTTCAACAATAATCTTCATTTTAATTTGACTTTACAAACAACGAGGGTTTAATTGGAGACTATTTCTTCGGAACCTAGACCTTTATAAAAATAACTCAGCCAGCTATGAGGCTTGACATCCTAATAGAAGCAATATTTTTTTATTAGGCCTACTTACAATTGCAACTGATCAAAAATGTAGCATCCTACATAAAACAATCATTTAAAGAAAAGAAGTCTGCACATTCAAACTAAAACAATGTAACTAATAATTAAAAGCACACATTTGTAAATCCCAAACTCTAAAAGTAATTGGAAAGGTAGATGCAAATTATGTATGACATTGTGGTTACAATAAAGAATGTAGCCCGTCATGAAAATGTTTCCTATTAGCAGGACAATAGACTTGTTATAGCCCGGCTACTGTTGTGAAAATCCCTCAACTTGCAATGTATTCAATGCTTAAAACTTCTTACGGATCATTGGGACGCTAGCGTCTCACCATGACAATGTCCGGTGAAATTGCAGAGCGCGAAATTCAAATGACAGAAATCGTCATATTAAACATTCAAGTGTCATACATCATTTTAAAGCTTAACTTCTTGTTAATCCAGGCCCTTTGTCAGATTTCAAAAAGGCTTTACGGTGAAAGCACACCATGCGATTATCTGAGGACAGCGGCCACACACAAAAGCATTACATACATTTTCCAACCAAGCAGAGGCGTCAGAAATAGCGATAAAACAAATAATTTACCTTTGAAGATCTTCATCTGGTTGCAAAGGGTCCCAGCTACATAACAAATGGTAATTTTGTTCGATAAAGTCCTTCTTTATAATCCCAGAAAAAGTCAATTTCATTGGCGCGCGTGACTCAGTAATACGCCGGTTTCCCTCGTTCAAAATGCATACAAATGAATCCCGTAAGTTACCAATAAACTTCCAAACATATCAAACAACATTCCTAATCAATTCTCAGGTACCCTAATATGTCATTAAACGATAAAATCTCAGACGGAGAATACCGGAGACCATTACCGGAGATAAATAACGAAGTACGCTCACTCACCGGAACGCACAACAAACACCAAAACTACATCTTCTAGCTAATTAAAAAAAAACAGCCTGAAACTCTTTCTAAAGACGGTTGACAGCTAGTGGAAGCCCTAGGAACTGCAATCTGGGAGGTATTCCTTTTATATTTCAATTGACAGCCATAGTAATCAAGGGTAAGCTGGAAAAAAAAAATTCTGGATGGATTGTCCTCGGGTTCTCGCCTGCCATATCAGTTTTGTTATACTCACAGACATTATTTTAACAGTTTTGGAACATTTAGAGTGTTTTCTATCCAATACTACCAATTATATCTATATCCTAGCTTCTGGGCCTGAGTAACAGCTAGTTTACTTTGGGCACCCCATTCATCCAAACTTCCGAATACTGCCCCCTAGCCCGAAGAAGTTTTAACCTGTCTAGGAACCCCGCTCCGCTAGCGGAACAGCCATTTTTCCCAGCCAAAGAGAGGAGTCACAAAAATCAGACATAGAAATAAAATTAATAACTAACCTTTGATGATCTTCATCAGATGACACTCATAGGACTTCATGTTACACAATACATGTATGTTTTGTTTGATAAAGTTCATATGCAGAGAGCCACATCAATTTACAGAAATACTCATAATAAACATTGATAAAGATATGACTATTATACATGGAACTTTAGATAAACTTCTCCTTAATGCAACCGCTGTGTCAGATTTCAATTTTTTTTTACAGAGAATGCAAACCATGCAATAATCTTAGAACAGCCTTTAGACAACAAAGCAGCCAAAAAGATACCCGCCATATCGGGTAGTCAACATTACTCAGAAATAGCATTTTAAAAATTCACTTACCTTTGATGATCTTCATCAGATTGCACTCCCAGGATTCCCAGTTCCACCATAAATGTTTGATTTGTTCGAAAATGTCCATCAGTTATGTCCAAATATCTTCTTTTGTTAGGGCGTTTGGAAAACAAATCCAAAGCGCGTTCAGGACGGGCCGAACGTCGGACGAAAAGTTCAAAAAGTTCCATTACAGCCCATAGAAACATGCCAACCTAAGTATGGAATCAATCTTTAGGATGTTTTTTAACATAAAACTTAATTAATGTTCCAACCGGACAATTCCTTTGTCTGTACAAATGAAGTGGAACGTAATTACCTTTCACGTGAGCGCGCCAGACCGAGGCTGTGGCACTCTGCCAGACCACTCACTCAAAGAGCCTTTATGAACCCCTCCTTTAGAGTAGAATCCTCAAAACAGGTTCTAAATACTGTTGACATCTAGTGGAAGTTTTGGGAAGTGAAACATAACTAATATCACCCTGTATCTTCAATGGGGGCTGAGTTGAAAAACTACAAACCTCAGATTTCCCACTTCCTGGTTGGATTTTGCCATATGAGTTCTGTTATACTCACAGACATCATTCAAACAGTTTTAGAAACTTCAGAGTGTTTTCTATCCAATACTAATAACAATATGCATATATTAGCATCTGGGACAGAGTAGAAGGCAGTTCACTCTGGGCACGCTATTAATCCAAAAGTGAAAATGCTGCCCCTATCCCCAAAAGGTTCAATTGAACCTTTATTTAACTAGGCAAGTCAGGTAAGAACAAATTCTTATTTACAATGAAGGCCTACCCCAGTCAAACCTGGATGACGCTAGTCCGATTGTACGCCGCCCTATGGCACTCCCAATCACGGTCAGATGTGACACAGCCTGAATTCGAACCAGGGACTGTAGTGAAGCCTCTTGCACTGAGATGTGCCACTCTGGAACATGACACATACATATATATACACTACTCAAAAAAATAAAGGGAACACTTAAACAACACAATGTAACTCCAAGTCAATCCCACTTCTGTGAAATCAAACTGTCCACTTAGGAAGCAACACTGATTGACAATACATTTCACATGCTGTTGTGCAAATGGAATAGACAACAGGTGGAAATTATAGGCATTTAGCAAGACACCCCCAATAAAGGAGTGCTTCTGCAGGTGGTGACCAGACTACTTCTCAGTTCCTATGCTTCCTGGCTGATGTTTTGTTCACTTTTGAGTGCTGGCGGTGATTTCACCACTACTCTAGTGGTAGCATGAGACGGAGTCTACAACCCACACAAGTGGCTCAGGTAGTGCAGCTCATCCAGGACGGCACATCAATGCGAGCTGTGGCAAGAGGGTTTGCTGTGTCTGTCAGCGTAGTGTCCAGAGCATGGTGGCGCTACCAGGAGACAGGAGATTCTCTGCCTCTACCCTGTTACGGGGGCTGAGTCACTGGCTTACTGGGGCTCTCTCATGCCGTCCCTGGGGGGGGGGGGTGCGTCACCTGGGTGGGTTGATTCACTGTTGCGGTCAGCCTGTCTAAGTGTGAGTCAGTATCTGGTGTAACAGTCAGTATCTGGTGTGGACAACAGCTGCATTAAATCAAATCTATTTATATAGCCCTTCTTACATCAGCTGATGTCACAAAGTGCTGTACAGAAACCCAGCCTAAAACCCCAAACAGCAAGCAATGCAGGTGTAGAAGCACGGTGGCTAGGAAAAACTACATAGAAAGGCCAGAACCTAGGAAGAAACCTAGAGAGGAACCAGGCTCTGAGGGGTGGCCAGTCCTCTTCTGGCTGTGTCGGGTGGAGATTATAAGAGTATATGGCTATTTAAGGCCAGATTGTTCTTCAAGATGTTCAAACATTCATAAATGACCAGAAGGGTCAAATAATAATCACAGTGGTTGTAGAGGGTGCAACAGGTCAGTACCTTAGGAGTAAATGTCAGTTGGCTTTTCATAGCCGATCATTGAGAGTATCTCTACCGCTCCTGCTGTCTCTAGAGAGTTGAAAACAGCAGGTCTGGGACAGATAGGTCCGGTGAATAGGTCAGGGTTCCATAGCAGCAGGCAGAAAAGTTGAAACTGGAGGAGCAGCACAACCAGGTGGACTGGGGACAGCCAGGAGTCATCAGGCCAGGTTGTCCTGAGGCATTGTCCAAGGACTCAGGTCCCCTGGAAGGGGAGGGACAGGACACCAAATAAGACAGGATAATTACAACAGATATAACAGATTGACCCTAGCTACGGCACATAGACTATTTCCGCATACCCTCAAATTAAAGCTGACAGTCTGCACTTTAACCTCATAGTCATTGTATCATTTCAAATCTAAAGTGCTGGAGTACAGAGCCAAAACAACAACACAATGTTCACTGTCCCAATACCTTTGAAGCTCACTGTGCATACACAATTGAAATATTTTATTATTTCATAATAATTTCCTATTTTTCTATTGTTTTCTACACAATGTGGACCAGACAGAGACATTTGAATATGTTAAATGTTTTGGCAATTGAATGTTGAATAGTTTGGGCTTTGGAATTCCCATTAAAAAGCTTTACAGTCATTGTAAAACAAATTATCACAACAAAAAATTATCAAACCGAACTGACCTCAAAAAGCACTCATCGCTCAGCACTAATGAATAGTCAGGAAAATGTTTTGTAGCTTCGAATCACTGCAATCCACGGCAAATACTTTGCATTGCAAACCATATCAAATTCAAACATTGACATATAGAGTTAGCTTACTACTAACTAACTGTAGCTACTTTAGTTGTAAAGTACAGTATCATTATGCACAATCATGTAAACCAGCTAGCTGGATAAAATGTTCATCATTTATAAGTGTCACCAACCATCTCTAGATCCTCCTTCTCAGTGGCATCGATCACCCCTCATCGCTCGATCCTCCTTCTCAGTGGCATCGATCACCCCTCACCGCTAGATCCTCCTTCTCCGTGGCATCGATCACCCCTCATCGTTAGATCCTCCTTCTCGGTGGCATCGATCACCCCTCATCGCTAGCTCCTCCTTCTCCGTGGCATTGATCACCCGTCATCGCTAGCTCCTCCTTCTCGGTGGCATTGATCACCCCTCATCGCTAGCTCCTCCTTCTCGGTGGCATCGATCACCCTTCATACTGTACGCGGCAACAACACACCGAGAGAGAGAGGCGCTACTGGGGGAGGGAAGAGGATCAGTCGACGCCGTGGATATGATCTAAAATAATATCCGAAGAGGCAAACAGTACACCTTTCTCCCAAATAGCACTTTGATTCGAAAGGTGGAAAACTGCCAACAAGATTACTATTATTTAAATTCACCCTACCGACCCCCCCTCCCTCTACTCCACCCTAGCCACCGAGATGCACACCGAGACTCGAAGCAAGAAAGTAAGTCTTGACCATTATTGACTTTGCCCTGTCCAGCAAACTGTGATCGGCCGATATTGAAATGCGTTGACATTGTCAGTTACATCATGTGCCAATTGAAACCAAATTGAAGAGTGTCTGACAAGGTGGAAGGCAGCTGTACTGTTATGGTGCGTTCATACCCAAGTGGGAAGGTGGTATTTACCACATAACTGGGAAAATGACTAGTGGGAAACTCATCTATCATCCTTGAGCCCCGAGCTCTCCCACATACTGACCTCTGATGTTACCACCAAGGAAATTACCTTTTGAACACAATTTGTTTACAGGCATGATAGCTGTACTAATAGTTTATGGTTGACTCAGCTCTTGGCCAATCGGCATTTCTCAACGACTTCAAAGCACGTGATTGTGTTCAACTGGGGGCGGCAGGTAGCCTAGTGGTTAGAGCTGTGGACTAGTAACAAAAGGTTGCTCGTTCAAATCCCCGAGCTGACAAGGTACAAATCTGTCGTTCTGCCCCTGAACAAGGCAGTTAACCCACTGTTCCTAGGCTGGCATTGTAAATAAGAAGTTGTTCTTAACTGACTTGCCTAGTTAAGTAAAGGTATAAAAAAGACGGATATTTACGACTTCCCAACTGATAATTACCACGTTCCCACTTCTTTATCAACGCAGCATTACATTGTTAGCTGGCTAGCAAACTAACGTTAGGCAACGGTACTTATAATAATAGCTAGCATATTAGTTAGCTCTCCAGCTAGATAGGGGACTGTCGCAGGCTACTGAGAGCTTGATTGGTTCGATAGCTCCGACAATCGACAGCAGACTGTGCTGTTGCATCTCTCTCTCTCCAAATAACTGTACACTCCTCTGTAAACGTTGACAATTAGCGCGCATGCAGACACTGGAATGGGTTTGCTATGCATTGCCTGCTCTCATCCTCTCGCTCTGTGCGAACTTTGTGGTACAGGTTTTTTTTAAATGCACTGTGTGAGCTAGGCAGGAAGGAAATGCACTGCAGCTTGTAGGACACCATCTTAGTTCCTTAAAGGGACAGTAGCGCTCGATCAAATCCCAACCCTGGGAATGAGCCAGGTGTACTGCCTAGCGCTATACTGTACATGTACCCAGCATGCTGCGTCTTCTGCCCAGAACTTTCGGTACAGTAGCAAAGGGTCAGAGGGCAAGAGAATAATTCAGGCTCAACCAGGGACCGGAAAGGAAAACATCCTTCAAGCTTCATCATTCACAAGATCATTAGCCTCATACAGCAGTGAGGATTCTCATGATTCATTGAATAGATCTCTTACCGATCTATCATCATGCTGACAAATTATACATGATCTCTGCGATACCTCCACGTTACTTTTGGTCTCAGCCATTGTTTTTCTATGAGCATGACATAAATCAATTTCTGTAGTCAGTGTAGTTGTCTCATTATGATGAATGACAGTCGTGCTGCAATGAGACATGAATCGGATGTCGTCACTCGTCAGTGCTACACGAGATACAGAGCTCACTCCCTTTCCTGTGTGTGCGTCTGCGGGTATGCGGCCCTGTGTGTGTGTGTGCATGGCATGGATTAGGCCAGCTCTGAAGGTGTAATCTATAAACAGGGCCTATAATACATTCCTGTGCAGGGCAGCAGCAGCCTCAGCAGGCCTAATGGTGAGCACAGGGAGAGGCCCTGTCATTTAGAGGCCAGCCTTGTCTCTGTGTGTATGAGTGTTTGTTTCTGTTTGAGTGTGTGGATCAGCCCAGGGTGTGCCAGATGGTAGGCAATGATTAACAGTGGAGGACAAACCTTGCTCAAACTGGTTAAATGCGAGATGGGAGGTGAAGGCAGCCATCTCCTGTGTGTGTGTGTGTCTGGCCACATAGTAACCCACCCAAGGGAGATGACTGTCAGATTGACATAAGGGACAGACAGTGACTGGTGGTGCCAAGGTACTGGCTTCTAGGTAACCTAGGTAACCATGCCAAATTGTCACCTTACCAAATAAAACTGACAAGTTAATTAAGGCAGAAACAGACAGGCACCCAGGTTAGGACTGGTGGCCCCATTGCCGTTCTGAGATCTAGACAGGAGTGACCCTGTGCTATAACGGGGTTGTACTGTCACATGGAGCATGATATAAGAGGAAGAGGGGATTCATTGGTGAGGGTGTCACAACAGGGGGTAAAGCGAGGTGAGGTGACCCTGACATGGTGGACAGGGGACATTGGCTGACTGTGGGGCAGCCAGTCATGGGGGTATGAGCTGAGTCAGAAAACAGGGTGGATGGTGTCACAAGGGTATTAGTTTAGAAGGAAGGGCAGGACAGGAGGGTGCGGTTGGGGTGGACAGTTTAACAGAGGTATAAGCTAGTTTGGAAGGAGGGGAGGGGAGGGTAGGAAGGGTTGGGGTGGATGATGTCACATGGGTATTCGTTTTAGAGGACAGGGGCGGTGGTAGGGGGGTCACCATGTCTTTTTCCGGTGAGTGAGACGGTCGGTGCATGGAGCCTGTCCTGCCTCAGATACTATTTTTAGGACCAGGACACCATTTATAATGTGAATTTAGTCTAGGGCTGGGATGGGCTAGAGGGGTTGGGCTTGAGGGTATGGGTGGGGCTGGGATATAGGGCTAGGTTTGGGACCTGGAAGGGGTTAGGGCTACAGTTGAGGGATAGGGCAAGGGGAGGCTGGGGGATAGGTTTTAGGTCTGGGATAGGGTTGGGGGATAGGGACGGGGTTGGGACAAGATGATAGGGCCGGGCTTGGGACAGGAGGATAGGAGGATAGGGCGGGCTTGGGACAGGAGGACAGGGCCGGGCTTGGGACAGGAGGACAGGGCCGGGCTTGGGACAGGAGGACAGGGCCGGGGTTGGGACAGGAGGACAGGGCCGGGGTTGGGACAGGAGAACAGGGCCGGGGTTGGGACAGGAGGACAGGGCCGGGGTTGGGACAGGAGGACAGGGCCTGGGTTGAGACAGGAGGATAGGGCCTGGGTTGAGACAGGAGGATAGGGCCGGGGTTGGGACAGGAGGATAGGGCCGGGGTTGGGACAGGAGGATAGGGCCGTGGTTGGGACAGGAGGATAGGGCCGTGGTTGGGACAGGAGGATAGGGCCGTGGTTGGGACAGGAGGATAGGGCCGTGGTTGGGACAGGAGGATAGGGACGGGGTTGGGACAGGAGTATAGGGCTGGGGCTGTGGGTAGAAGCATGCATGCAGAGGCTGCGGAGACCACAGGCACGCCTAGAATCTGTCTCCTCTCTCTGTCCACCTTTCTCCCTATTATTTCTTCCCCTCCCTAAACTAGCCCCCCTGCCCAACATGGAAAGAAGTGTAGGAGTGAAAACCTAAAGAGAGCTCTGCCTGGAATATAACTCCCCAACACTCTCGCCTGAGCTAACAAGGATCAGCTAGCTCCTAGCCTAGCCTGTAACCATCTGGGAATGCATAGTCCAGTTCTCTCTGATTGCAGCTTTTCGATTGTAACACCAGTGTTCCACTAGTGTATACACCCTTATGTTATACCAGGGAATTTGTGTTCCCAAAGCAAGGGCTGACAATGAGGACTTGTGAAGAGCAGAATCAATAATCAACAGAGTTGCTTTGTGAGAAGGTGTTAAAGGTCACAGTTGGCCATTGTTATGGAAATGCCATCTGAAAAGTACCAGTGGCCTGGCTGTGGCCCCAAGTGAGAGCAGGTCTGCCGGAGCCATGGCCCAGTGAGATGGATTCATTGCCCAGTGAGACGGATTCATTGCCCAGTGAGATGGGTTCATGGCCCAGTGAGACGGAGCCATGGCCCAGTGAGACGGAGCCATGGCCCAGTGAGACGGAGCCATGGCCCAGTGAGACGGAGCCATGGGCCAGTGAGACGGAGCCATGGCCCAGTGAGACGGAGCCATGGCCCAGTGAGATACAGGTGCCGGCCCGTTTAGATGGAAACAGATGAGTCTGAGCCTTCTGCGTAAAACACTGGGGTAAATCATGTATGGAAATGCGCCATGAGTGTCTTCTGGGTCCCAAATGGCAGCCTATGCCTTATTTTGGTTCCCTAGTGGCACAGCAGTCTAAGGCACTGCATCTCAGTGCTAGAGGCATCACTACAGACCCTGGTTCGATACCTGGCTGTACCACAACCGGCCATGATCGGGAGTCCCATAGGGCGGCAGACTATTTGCCCAGTGTCGTCTGGGTTAGGGGAGGGTTTGGCTGGGGTAGGCTGTCATTGTAAAATAAGAATTTGTTCTTAACTGACATGCCTAGTTAAATAAAATACAAAATATGGGTGATTCTATAGAAGTGGTGCAAATTGTCTCCAAATAAAGGACATTTTATTTACATCATGATATGTTCTTATTCAATCCAAGGCAATAACCAACATATTGTTAAATTAATAAACTGTCAAACTTCAATTAATAGCCTGAGTATGTATTTGCTTAATTCACTGAACAGGTGCTTTTTAGAGACAGGCATCTGAGTGTACAAAACATTAGGAACACCTGCTATTTCCATGACAGACTGACCAGGTGAAAGCTATGATCCCTTATTGATGTCACCTATTAAATCCACTTCAATCAGTGTAGATGAAGGGGAGAAGACGGGTTAAAGAATGATTTTTAAGCCTTGAGACAATTGAGACGTAGGGTGAATGGGCAAGACAGGGTGAATGGGCAAGACAACAGATTGAAGTGCTTTTGAACAGGGTATGGTAGTAGGGGCCAGGCACACAGGTTTGAGTGTGTCAATAACTGCAACGCTGATGGGTTTTTCATGATCAACAGTTTTCTGTGTGTATGAAGAATGGTCCACCACCCAAAAGACATCCAGCCAACTTGACACAACTGTGGGAAGCATTGAAGCCAAAATGGGCCAGCATCCCTGTGGAATGTTTTGGACACCTTGTAGAGTCCATGCCCCCACTAATTGAGGGTGTTCAGAGGGCACAACGCAATATTATTCCACTTTTTTTTTACTCACTTTATTTCCTTAATGCACACAGCTTTTGCTCATTTGCATAGTTAATTTCTTAATTCCAGCTTTTACTTCCAACTTTTTAATATATGTGTTCATTTATATCATTTACACACTGTCATGTTTATTTTGTCTTAGTATACCTCTATAAAAAATGTGTCCTTTACAGCACTCTACTCAGAAAATTGAATGCAGTCTATCACAGTGCCATCCGTTTTGTCACCAAAGCCCCATATACCACCCACCACTGCGACCTGTACGCTCTTGTTGGTTGGCCCTCGCTTCATATTCGTCGACAAACCCACTGGCTCCAGGTCATCTATGAGTCTTTGCTAGGAAAAGCCCCGCCTTATCTCAGCTCACTGGTCACCATAGCAGCACCCACCCAGAGCACGTGCTCCAGCAGGTATATTTCACTGGTCACCCCCAAATCCTATTCCTCTTTTGGCCGCCTTTCCTTCTAGTCCTCTGCAGCCAATGACTGGAACAAACTGCAAAATTTACTGAAGCTAGAGACTCCTATCTCCCTCACTAGCTTTAAGCACCAGCTGTCAGAGCAGCTCACAGGTCATTGCACCTGTACATAGCCCATCTGTAAATAGCCCACCCAACTACCTCATTCCCATACTGTTTTTTTTTTTTTGCTCCTTTGCACCCCAGTATCACTACTTGTACATTCATCTTCTGCACATCTATCACTCCAGTGTTTAATTGCTATATTGTAATTATTTCGCCACCATGGCCTATTTATTGTCTTACCTCCCTAATCTTACTTCATTTGCACACTTTCTCTATTGTGTTATTGACTGTATGTTTGTGTATTCCATGTGTGACTCTGTGTTGTTGTTTGTGTCGCACTGCTTTGCTTTATCTTGGCCAGGTCGCAGTTGGCAAGGTCACAGTTGTAAATGAGAACTTGTTCTCAACTAGCCTAAATAAAGGTGTAAAAATACAAAAAAATACAAATAAAAAAAATATTGTCCTGACTGCATTTTTGGCAGTTCTTACTTCCACCACTAGAGGGTGATCGGCTACTTTCTATGGGTCTGTACTCCAGAAGTTGTTGACTGTTTTTGCGCTTGCCAGTTAGCTAGCAGTTCTAAGCTGTTAGCAGCCAATGGCTCCAGCATGGCCACATGTTGAGTAGTTTGTCTACAAATATTTTGGAAAAAGGAGTGAGCAATTTGGTAAATCTTCATGTATTTTTAAGAAGTGTCAATACCAAACATCTAATATATCAAGAAATATATGTTTGCTGGGATGGACATCTGTCCAAATGAAAGATATCCAGCCAAATGTTAGCTCTGGGAATTCTTTAAAGTCCAAAATACACCATATATACACAAGTATGTGGACACCCTTTCAAGTTAGTGGATTCAGCTATTTCAACCATACCATTTTCTGACAGGTGTATAAAACCGAGCACACACACATGCAATCTCCATAGACACACATTGGCAGTAGCATGGCCTTACTGAAGAGCTCAGTGACGTTCAACGTGCCACCGTCATAGGATATCACCTTTCCAGCATGTCGGTTCATGCTAGAGTTTTCCCGGTCAACTGTAAGTGCTGTTATTGTGAAGTGGAAACGTGTAGGAGCAACAACGGCTCAGCCGCGAAGTGGTAGGCCACACAAGCTGATAGAATAGGACTGCTGAAGTGCGTAGCGTGTAACAAATCCCCTGTTCTCGGTTGCAACACTCACTACCGAGTTCCAAACTGCTTCTGGAAGCAACACCAGCGCAATAACTGTTCGTCAAGAGCTTCATGAAATGGGTTTCCATGGCTGAGCAGCCGCACACAAGCCAATATATAATATTCTTTTTAACCTTTATTTTACTAGGCAAGTCAGTTAAGAACAAATTCTTATTTTCAATGACGGCCTAGGAACAATGGGTTAACTGCCTGTTCAGGGGCAGAACGACAGATTTGTACCTTGTCAGCTCGTGTATTCAAACTTGCAACCTTTCGGTTACTAGTCCAACACTAACCACTAGGCTACCCTGCCGCCCCACTCGCCCCACAAGCCAAAGATTACCATGTGCAAGGCCAAGAGTCGACTGGAGTGGTGTAAAGCTCGCTGCCATTGGACTCTGGAGCAGTGGAAATGCTTTCTCTGGAGTAATGAATAATGCTTCACCATCTGGCAGTCCGACACACGAATCTGGATTGGGCGGAGGCCAGGAGAACGCTACCTGCCTCAATGCATAGTGCCCACTGTAACGTTTGGTGGGGGAGGAATAATGGTCTTGGGCTGTTTTTCATGGTTCTGACTAGGCCCCTTTAATTCCAGTGAAGGGAAATCTTAACACTACAGCGTACAGTACAATGTCATTCAAAACGATTCTGTGATTCCAACTTTGTGTCAACAGTTTGGGGGAAGGCCCTTCCCATGACAATGTCCCCATACACAAAGCAAGGTCCATATAGAAGTGGTTTGTTGAGATCGGTGTGGAAGAACTTGACTGGCCTGCTCAGAGCCATCACTCTCCATCACTCTCCTTCTTGGACAAATAGCGCCTACACAGCCTGGAGGTGTTTTGGGTCATTTGTCCTGTTGAAAAGCAAATGGAAGTCCACCTAAATAAATCACAGACAGTGGTGGACTATGATAAAACACTAAAGGGGTTTCCTCTACTACCTCAAGGGCTGCCTCCCAGATGGCACCCTATTCTCTTTAAAGGGAAAGTTCCCCCCCAGCCCACTGCATGAACAGTATGCGCCACTAGGGTTGCACATTTTGGGGCATATTCAGAGGTTGAAACTTTCCGTGGGAAATATATGGGAATTCAAAACTTAATTGAAACTCAAGCTTTGGTTGTCTTCCTCTCAGGCTTCCATGTCTTCTCCCTGGACCTCCTCAATGTCCACCTCTTGAACATCAGACTCTGAGGCCTCATCTTCACTGTCACTTTCCAACCTTGTTGAGGATGGCTTGTTGTCAGGCTCAAAAAGCCTGAAATTTGCCCGGATGGCCACCCATTTTTCAACCCGTGTATTGGTCAGTCTGTTGCGTGCTTTGGTGTGTGTGTTCCCAAACAAGGACCAGTTGCGCTCTGAGGTGGCTGATGTTGGTGGGATTTGGAGGATGATGGAGGCAACAGGAGAAAGAGCCTCAGATCCACAGTCCCTTCTACCAGGTGGCTGATGAGATATGTTGGCATGACTGCCATATTGCATCTCCATCCCAAAGCCCTTGGAAGTGTACTTCGCCAGACTGACAAGAACCTTGCCCTCATCCAGGCCAAGGTGGTGAGGCATGGTAGTGATGACACCATAGGCCTTGTTGATCTCTGCACCAGACAGGATGCTCTTGCCAGCATACTTGGGGTCCAACATGTACGCTGCGGCGTGCATAGGCTTCAGGCAGAAGTCTTCACGCTTTTTGATGTATTTCAGAACTGCAGTTTCTCTGCTTGGAGCAACAGTGAAGTGGGCAGGGCAGTACGGATTTCTTCTCTTACATCTGCAAGCAGAGTCTGAACATCTGACAGGATGGCATTGTCTCCCTTAATTTGTCGAATGGCTACTGCTATAGGTTTCAGGAGTTTCAGGCTGCTTACCACTCTCTCCCAAAATACATCATCCAGGAGGATCCTCTTGATGGGGCTGTCCATATCGGCAGACTGTGATATGGCCATTTCTTGGAGAGACTCCTTCCCCTCCAAGAGACGGTCAAACATGATGACAACACCACCCCAATGGGTGTTGCTGGGCAGCTTCAATGTGGTGCTCTTATTCTTCTCACTTTGCTGCTATAACTTGATGACCCTTCACATACATAACCATTTCCTTGGCTCTCTTGTAAAGTGTATCCATTGTTTTCAGTGCCATGATATCCTTGAGGAGCAGATTCAATGCATGAGCAGCACAGCCAATGGGTGTGATGTGAGGCTAGGACTCCACTTTAGACCAAGCAGCCTTCATGTTTGCAGCATTGTCTGTCACCTGTGCAAATACCTTCTGTGGTCCAAGGTCATTGATGACTGCCTTCAGCTCATCTGCAATGTAGAGACCGGTGTGTCTGTTGTCCCTTGTGTCTGTGCTCTTGTAGAATACTGGTTGAGGGGTGGAGATGTAGTTAATTATTCCTTGCCCACGAACATTCAACCACCCATCAGAGATGATTGCAATACAGTCTGCTTTCTCTATGATTTGATTGACCTTCACTTGAACTCTGTTGAACTCTGCATCCAGCAAATGAGTAGATAAAGCATGTCTGGTTGGAGGGGTGTTTCCTGGGCAAAGAACTTTCAGAAATCTCTAACAATACACATTGCCTGTGAGCATCAGAGGTGAACCAGTTGCATACACAGCTCAAGCAAGACATTCATCAGCATTTCTCTGACTACGTTCCTCCATTGAGTCTCAAAAACATCTGATTCCAGGAGGACCATGAGCTGTTGCTATCGATAAGGTGTCTGATTCATAATTTTCACCTCGATTAGAAGTAGAGGGACTTTTTCCTCACATATGATTTGGCACAGTATTTGCAAATGTACACAGCTTTTCCTACATTAGCTGCAGTGAAATGTCTCCACACATCAGATAATGCCTGTGTTATTTTCCTGTAAAGATTAGAATAAAACAAGTAAAAATAAATAAATACAATTCCATGTACAGATAAATAGTTAAGCAGTTATATTAAACAACTCCTTTGTAAGATAACAGTTTTAAAATGAAACATGTATGGAAACAGGTGAACTAACACTCCTCAGTTAGCAGTCTCAAGCAAGCTAAAACCCACATGGTAGCAAAAACTAACTCGCAGAAATTGTTAACAAGTTAAAAATGATTTAAACACACTTTTCTGTAGGCTACTGTTTGCTTGTTAACAAAAAAGCATGTATGTTGTATAGAATATAATCACCCCACCCAGTATTGTAATCAAAACTTACCAGAAAGCAAGAAAGAGAAGAATACACTGTACATGTGATAGAAGAATGCACTGTGCATGTGATAGAAGAATGCACTGTGCATGCAGAGGGTTGCAATTCCATTGAATTGGGGATAGTTTAACCAAAATATGCCACAAGACCTAGAATGGCCTCATGTGTATACCACAAAAAAAGGTTCACTGTTATAAGCTATCTTTTTTGATGAGTTTAGGCAAAATTCCCCAAATTCCTGGGCTTAATAACTTCCCATCGAAAAATTTCGCAAAAATTCTGGAAATATACCGGACAGTTTCTGACCCTTTGCAACCCTATGCTCCACCAATACATTATATATATTGAGTTACTTTCATAGCTGAAGTTAGGTTTGTTGAGAACACAAGGGATATTAGGGTTGAGAAGAACAAGTCTTGATCTGTTGCGCTGGTTTTTGCATCATGGATTATTTGGACGAATCACTGGCGTGTGTGGCATGTTTGAATTACGGAAGTGGTTTATTTGGCCTATACAGCCGAGATGAATGTTCTTCACTGGAAGCCTGCTTGGAGGTGGTAGAATCTCTCTCTCTCTCTCTCTCTCTCTCTCTCTTTTCCTCTAGTGCAGCATGAGAGTCCAGTAAGAAACAGAGCAGTCCAGTTCTATTTGGGTCTGTGTGGCATGTAGAACTTCTGTTCCATGAATCCGGTGTAGTAGAATGTGTTATATTCTGGGCCTCTATACAGTATCTGGTTTGTGTGTTATGGGAGTGTATGTGTGGTTCTGGGGGAAAGGAGGGGTGAGGGGATGGAAGCATGCGAGAAGAACAGGCTGGTAACTGGGATGGAGGGAGTCAGGCTGTGTGGTTTAGTTTGGGGATGAGGGCTGGGTGGGATGAGGGCTGGGTAGGATGAGAGAGAGCTGTTTCCTTATCTCCCTCAGGCTGTTGAAATAGGATTTCACCACTGTACTGTAGTATACTTTTGAGAGAGCGTTCTTTAGTGTGTATGGTGGGCGGATGGCAGGGGGTGGAGTAGGGTGTGTTTGTGTTAATGTGTGTGTGGTAGGGGTTTTCCAGATTAGGGCTGATGTGACGGAGTGACCCCCTACCATCGCACCACAATCATTAACCAGCGAAATAATCCGGTCCCCCTAGCAACCCCTGTAGCTCTGCCAAACTGAAAAGAGAAAGGAGGAGGGGAGGGTGTTTCTGAATGTGTGTGTGTGAAAGAGAGAGAGAGACTGTGTGTACTCACACGTGCGTAAGTGTGTATTGATGTTGGGAGCTTGATGTAAGCTGCTCAGGGCTCTGTTTGTAGGGCAGAGAGAGGGAGGGAAAGAAGGAGGTATAGAAAGAGAAGGAGGTATAGAAAGAGGGAGGTGAGATGCCAAACATTTGACTTGTTCTTCTAAGACCAACACTGGGGTGTATAAGCCCTTCTACCTTGTCTTCACCCTAGTTGAACTACCACCCAGGTATTACGTAGGTAATACATACGTAATGTATACAATACATACAATACATACATTGCTGTGAGGGGAACGGCACCTCACTACCTCCAGGCTCTGATCAGGCCCTACACCCAAACAAGGGCACTGCGTTCATCCACCTCTGGCCTGCTCGCCTCCCTACCACTGAGGAAGTACAGTTCCCGCTCAGCCCAGTCAAAACTGTTCGCTGCTCTGGCCCCCCAATGGTGGAACAAACTCCCTCACGACGCCAGGACAGCGGAGTCAATCACCACCTTCCGGAGACACCTGAAACCCCACCTCTTTAAGGAATACCTAGGATAGGATAAAGTAATCCTTCTCCCCTCCCCCCTTAAAAGACCTAGATGCACTATTGTAAAGTGGCTGTTCCACTGGATGTCATAAGGTGAAAGCACCAATTTGTAAGTCGCTCTGGATAAGAGCGTCTGCTAAATGACTTAAATGTATGTAAATGTAACATAGCCTAGAGCAGGGTTCCTCTACTGTGGTGTATAAGCCCTGTTCTACCTTGTCTTCACCCTAGTTGAACTACCACCCAGGTATGCGTAGGTAATACATAGCCTAGAGCAGGGTTCCTCTACTGTGGTGTATAAGCCCTGTTCTACCTTGTCTTCACCCTAGTTGAACTACCACCCAGGATGCAGGATACCCCTGAGCTCATTTTCAAGTCTCTCATAGCAAAGGGTCTAAATTCTTACATTTTTCATTACGAGGTAGATTGCTGAGGAAATGTTTTTATTTAATCCATTTTAGAATAACAAAATCTGGAGAAAGTCAAGGGGTTGAAGTCGGAAGTTTACATACACCTTAGCAAATACATTTAAACTCAGTTTTTCAAAATTCTTTACATTTAATCCTTACAGAGCTGGTGTAACTGAGTCAGGTTTGTTGGCCTCCTTGCTCGCACATGCTTTTTCAGTAGGATTGAGGTCAGGGCTTTGTGATGGCCACTTCAATACCTTGACTTTGTTGTCCATAAGCCATTTTGTCACAACTTTGGAAGTTGCTTCAATATATCCACATACTTTTCCCCCCTCATGATACCATCTATTTTGTGAAGTGCACCAGTCCCTCCCCACAACGTCTCTATTTTGGTTTGGTCAGGGCGTGAGTTGGGGTGGGCATTCTATGTGTTTTTTCTATGTTTTCTATTTCTATGCGCTTGGCCTGGTATGGTTCCCAATCAGAGGCAGCTGTCAATTGTTGTCTCTGATTGAGAACCATACTTACTTAGGTAGCCTTTTCCCACCTGTGTTTTGTGGGTAATTATTTTTCTGTGTGTGTGTTTGTGTGCACCTCGGTTGTGTCACGTTCTTTGCTGTTTACCTGTTTGTTTTTTGGTTATTTTGGTTTCACTTTCATTAAAAGATGTGGAACTACATGCACGCTGTGCCTTGGTCGATTTATGACAGGGAGCTTGAGGATAGCGAGTGTGACAGAATTACCCACCACAAGAAGACCAAGCAGCGTGCGCCAACCTGGAGGAAGAGTTGGACCGGGGAGGAGAGGATGGTAGAGGACAAGACCCGGTCACTGAAGCCCGAGAGGCATCCCCCAAAAAATGTTTTTTTGGGGGTGGCACACGGGGAGTGTGGCGGAGTCAGGTTGGAGACCTGAGCCCACTCCCCGTGCTTTCTGGGGCGAGCAGGTGACAGGTCAGGCCCGTGCTATGGGGTGATGCTCATGGTGTCTTTGCCGAGTATTCTCAGGCTGGTGTGCTCGGTGCCAGCGTCCCGCATTTGCCGGGTGGAAGCTGGCATCCAGCCAGAACAGGGGGGGGCAGCTATGCGGTCGAGACCGCCAGTGCGCCTCCACGGCCCTGTGTATCCGGTGCCTCCTCCACGCAACAGGCCTCCTGTTGGTCTCCCCAGCCTGGTGGGTCCTGTGGCAGCCCCACACACCAGGCAGTCTCTCCGTCTCCTCCCTCCAGGTTCTCCCGTCAGTCAGGAGCTGCCAGAGCCGCCCGTCAGTCAGGAGCTGCCGGAGCCGCCCGTCAGTCAGGAGCTGCCGGAGCCGCCCGTCAGTCAAGAGCTGCCGGAGCCGCCCGTCAGTCAGGAGCTGCCGGAGCCGCCCGTCAGTCAGGAGCTGCCGGAGCCGCCCGTCAGTCAGGAGCTGCCGGAACCGCCCGCCAGTCAGGAGCCGCCAGAGCCACCCATCAGTCAGGAGCCGCCAGAGCCGCCCGTCAGTCAGGAGCCGCCCATCAGTCGGGAGCCGCCGTAGCCGCCCTTCACCCCGGCGCAGCCGGAACCGCCCTTCACTCCGGCGCTGCCGGAGTCTCCCGTCTATTCGGGGTTCGCTGCAAGGGTCCCTAGTCCGAGGTCGGCGGCGAGGGTCGCCGCTCCAAAGGCGCCACTTAATTGGGCCAAGACTAAGGTGGAGTGGGGTTTACGTCCCGCACCAGAGCCGCCACCGCGGTGAAATGCCCACCCAGACCCTCCCTTATAGGTGCAGGTTTTGCGGCCGGAGTCCGCACCTTTGGGGGGGGGGGTACTGTCACGTCCTGACCTTAGTTCCTTTTTTATGTCTCTATTTTGGTTTGGTCAGGGCGTGAGTTGGGGTGGGCATTCTATGTGTTTTTTTTCTATGTTTTCTATTTCTATGCGTTTGGCCTGGTATAGTTCCCAATTAGAGGCAGCTGTCAATCGTTGTCTCTGATTGAGAACCATTATATGGTAATTATCCAAGCTGTTTAAAGGCACAGTCAACTTAGTGTATGTAAACTTCTGACCCACTGGAATTGTGATACAGTGATAAGTGAAATAATATGTCTGTAAACAATTGTTGGAAAAATGACTTGTGTCATGTGTAACCGATGTGAAATGGCTAGCTAGTTAGCGGTGGTGCGCGCTAATAGCGTTTAAATTGGTGCATGTTACACATGCACAAAGTAGATGTCATAACCGACTTGCCAAAACTATAGTTTGTTAACAAGAAATTTGTGGAGTGGTTGAAAAAATATTTTTAATGACTCCAACCCAAGTGTATGTAAACTTCTGACTTCAACTGTATGTGTTTGGGTAAAATAAACATTTTTGTTTTCTATAAACTACTGACCACAAAATATTGTCATTTAGAGCATTTATTTGCAGAAAATGAATGGTCAAAATATGAAAGACTGGTGGAGGTTATTCCACCAAATATTGATTTCTGAACTCTTCCTAAGTTAAAACATTAGTATTGTGATGTTTAAAAATGAATATGAACTCATTTTCTTTGCATTATTTGAGGTCTGACAACACTGCGTCTTTATTGTTATTTTGACCAGTTGTCCTTTTCTGCAAATAAATGTTCTAAATGACAATATTTTGAATTTGGGAGAAATGTTGTCAGTAGTTTTATAGAATAAAACAAAAATGTTAATTTTACCCAAACACATACCTATAAATTGTAAAACCAGAGAATCTGAAAATGTTGCAGTAATTTTTTTCCAGAGCTAGTGACCATTGTTCAATGACTCTTTCTTTGTCCATAGGGCAAGAACTCTCTCTAATGGTTCAGGGTAGAGTACCAGGTGGTAGCCGGCTAGTAAGAGTTTTCAAGATGAGGACTTCTGCCCTTGGTGATTGACTCGCCCATCTCAACATGTTCAGCCTGCGCACACCTCGTGTTTAGCCAAGCTGGCAGCAGTTTAGCTGCAGCTGGCTAGCCAATCTAGCGGATATTTCTGTCAAATCAGTTATGGCAAGATCACAAGAGCCAGTGTCTGGAAGGTGTTTCACAAGACAGTCGTTGTACAACACCTTGCCACGAAAGTAACTGGCAACTTAGTTTGAATGTTTTATCACGTCACCGTGGAAACAATATTAACTGCTGCGAGTGGAATGCCTGCAGCGTTCAAGTCAGCTCAGCTGTCCTACAACACAATATTCTATAACTGGCTACTTTCGTCTTTCCTGATATCTGCTGTCAGATCCTTCCCGGGGAGACACATCCCAGAACTACTATCCCTACAGGTGTAGGCTACACGTGGACATGGCACAAACATGGCCAGCTTGAGTGTAGATGCATAAAGTCGATGGGTGTGTTTGTGTTAGACAAATGATTGTGCTTGTACATATCATATTGATGTTCTTTATAAAGACCTTTTTACCTAATACATCAAAGTCAGTTGTGTGTAGAGTACCACTTCAGCTGTCTAACCAGAGATAGAAATATAATTCTATGGTATATTTTCCCAAATCTATGGATTTGTCTGTCTAAACACACTGACATGCACAGGTCTCTGGGTGAGGTTCTGTCTTCAAGTCTCCAGTGGGTGATGAAGTCCCTTCCATCTATGTAATTATTATAGATTATGGACATGTGCAGTCAGGGGGCAGGAGGGGTGGAGTGCATGGCACACCTTCCTGGATATGACTGAGTTTGCCTCATGGGTCCAGAAGGGAGTGTCCAATAACTACAGGCAGATATGAGATGCAGGAGAATGGCACTCTTCTCGTACTAATTAGCCTACAAAGTAATATGAGTATAATTGCTGAACATATGTAGATATTCTAAACAAAGTGTTTTGATGACGTTCAAGTGTAACAGTTTCATGTAGAGTCAACCATCCTTCACATAATACTGGAGAAGCAGTGTTCTGCTAATATAACGATGTGAAATATTACACTGGTCTTTCATCTTTTATTGTCACAGATACTATATCTATTAACATTTTGTCTGGTGGTGCTGGGGCTACCTTGCCAGTCGTCATTCCTTATTTTTTGGTGTCTCATATCCCCCCCATTGATAGTACCATTCGATTCAATAATAACAAAATATTGTAAAAAGTAATAGATATGTCTTGTATGATTATTATCGCTAAGTGCTACCTAATTCTGTTCTCTCCATCGAGGACCAGTGGTGAACAGGCTGGAGGTGAGGTCTTTGCCAGAGCCCCATTGATGGGCATAGCAGCAAAGATCATCTCCTGGCCCCTCATCAAAGATACTGGTCGGTCACACACACACAGAGCACTAATTACATTATCAATGGTGAACAGTGATCAGGCTGGTGCCACCAGGCTAGGTTATACCCTGGACATTATATGGTGAACACAGTGATCAGGCTGGTGACAGGCTAGGTTATACCCTGGACATTATATGGTGAACATATTGATCATGCTGGTGACAGGCTAGGTTATACCCTGGACATTATATGGTGAACACAGTGATCAGGCTGGTGACAGGCTAGGTTATACCCTGGACATTATATGGTGAACATATTGATCATGCTGGTGACAGGCTAGGTTATACCCTGGACATTATATGGTGAACACGGTGATCAGGCTGGTTCCAGGCTAGGTTATACCCTGGACATTATATGGTGGACACTGATCAGTCTGGTGACAGGCTAGGTTATACCCTGGACATTATATGGTGAACACGGTGATCAGGCTGGTTCCAGGCTAGGTTATACCCTGGACATTATATGGTGGACACTGATCAGGCTGGTGCCATGCTAGGTTATACCCTGGACATTATATGGTGGACACTGATCAGGCTGGTGCCAGGCTAGGTTATACCCTGGACATTATATGGTGAACACAGTGATCAGGCTGTTTCCACCAGGCTAGGTTATACCCTGTACATTATATGGTGGACATTATATGGTAAACACAGTGATCAGGCTGGTGCCAGGCTAGATTATACCCTGGACATTATATGGTGAACAGAGTGATCAGGCTGTTTCCACCAGGCTAGGTTATACCCTGGACATTATATGGTGGACACTGATCAGGCTGGTGCCATGCTAGGTTATACCCTGGACATTATATGGTGAACACAGTGATCAGGCTGGTTCCACCGGCTGGTGCCAGGCTTATACCCTGGACATTATATGGTGAACACAGTGATCAGGCTGGTTCCCTGGACATTATATGGTGGACAGGCTGGTGCCAGGTTATACCCTGAACATTATATGGTGAACAGTGATCAGGCTGGTTCCAGGCTAGGTTATACCCTGGGTGACATTATATGGTGAACACATTGATCAGGCTGGTTCCATCAGGCTAGGTTATACCCCGGACATTATATGGTAAACACAGTGATCAGGCTGGTGCCAGGCTAGGTTATACTCTGGACATTATATGGTGAACACAATGTTCAGGCTGGTGCCAGGCTAGGTTATACCCTGGACATTATATGGTGAACAGTGATCAGGCTGGTTCCACCGGGCTAGGTTATACCCTGGACATTATATGGTGAACACAGTGATCAGGCTTTTTCCACCAGGCTAGGTTATACCCTGGACATTATATGGTCAACACAGTGATCAGGCTGGTTCCACCAGGCTAGGTTATACCCTGGACATTATATGGTGAACACAGTGATCAGGCTGGTTCCACCGGGCTAGGTTATACCCTGGACATTATATGGTGGACACGGTGATCAGGCTGGTTCCACCAGGCTAGGTTATACCCTGGACATTATATGGTGAACACAGTGATCAGGCTGGTTCCACCGGGCTAGGTTATACCCTGGACATTATATGGTAAACACAGTGATCAGGCTGGTGCCAGGCTAGATTATACCCTGGACATTATATGGTGAACAGAGTGATCAGGCTGTTTCCACCAGGCTAGGTTATACCCTGGACATTATATGGTGGACACTGATCAGGCTGGTGCCAGGCTAGGTTATACCCTGGACATTATATGGTGGACACAGTGATCAGGCTGGTGACAGGCTAGGTTATACCCTGGACATTATATGGTGGACACAGTGATCAGGCTGGTTCCATGAGGCTAGGTTATACCCTGGACATTATATGGTGGACACTGATCAGGCTGGTGCCAGGCTAGGTTATACCCTGGACATTATATGGTGAACACAGTGATCAGGCTGGTTTCATCAGGCTAGGTTATACCCTGGACATTATATGGTGGACACAGATCAGGCTGGTGCCAGGCTAGGTTATACCCTGGACATTATATGGTGAACAGAGTGATCAGGCTGGTTCCACCAGGCTAGGTTATACCCTGGACATTGTATGGTGGACACTGATCAGGCTGGTGCCATGCTAGGTTATACCCTGGACATTATATGGTGAACACAGTGATCAGGCTGTTTCCACCAGGCTAGGTTATACCCTGGACATTATATGGTAAACACAGTGATCAGGCTGGTGCCAGGCTAGATTATACCCTGGACATTATATGGTGAACAGAGTGATCAGGCTGTTTCCACCAGGCTAGGTTATACCCTGGACATTATATGGTGGACACTGATCAGGCTGGTGCCATGCTAGGTTATACCCTGGACATTATATGGTGGACACAGTGATCAGGCTGGTTCCACCGGGCTAGGTTATACCCTGGACATTATATGGTGAACACAGTGATCAGGCTGGTTCTACCAGGCTAGGTTATACCCTGAACATTATATGGTGAACAGTGATCAGGCTGGTGCCAGGCTAGGTTATACCCTGGACATTATATGGTGAACACATTGATCAGGCTGGTTCCATCAGGCTAGGTTATACCCCGGACATTATATGGTAAACACAGTGATCAGGCTGGTGCCAGGCTAGGTTATACTCTGGACATTATATGGTGAACACAATGTTCAGGCTGGTGCCAGGCTAGGTTATACCCTGGACATTATATGGTGAACAGTGTTCAGGCTGGTTCCACCGGGCTAGGTTATACCCTGGACATTATATGGTGAACACAGTGATCAGGCTTTTTCCACCAGGCTAGGTTATACCCTGGACATTATATGGTGAACACAGTGATCAGGCTGGTTCCACCAGGCTAGGTTATACCCTGGACATTATATGGTGAACACAGTGATCAGGCTGGTTCCACCGGGCTAGGTTATACCCTGGACATTATATGGTGGACACGGTGATCAGGCTGGTTCCACCAGGCTAGGTTATACCCTGGACATTATATGGTGAACACAGTGATCAGGCTGGTTCCATCTGGCTAGGTTATACCCTGGACATTATATGGTGGACAGTGTTCAGGCTGGTTCCATCTGGCTAGGTTATACCCTGGACATTATATGGCGAACACAGTGATCAGGCTGGTGCCAGGCTAGGTTATACCCTGGACATTATATGGTGAACAGTGATCAGGCTGGTGCCAGTCTAGGTTATCCCCTGGACATTATATGGTGAACACAGTGATCAGGCTGGTTCCAGGCTAGGTTATACCCTGGACATTATATGGTGAACACAGTGATCAGGCTGGTTCCACCAGGCTAGGTTATACCCTGGACATTATATGGTGAACACAGTGATCAGGCTGGTTCCATGAGGCTAGGTTATACCCTGGTTTACCCTGAACATATTATCACAAATTGAATTCAGCTGTAAGCTAGTGTTTTGTGAATAGTAATGGACATATTATCACAAACTGAATTCAGCTGTAAGCTAGTGTTTTGTGAATAGTAATGGACATATTATCACAAACTGAATTCAGCTGTAAGCTAGTGTTTTGTGAATAGTAATGGACATATTATCACAAACTGAATTCAGCTGTAAGCTAGTGTTTTGTGAATAGTAATGGACATATTATCACAAACTGAATTCAGCTGTAAGCTAGTGTTTTGTGAACAGTAATGAACATATTATCACTAAGTGAATTCAGCTGTAAGCTAGTGTTTTGTGAACAGTAATGAACATACAGTGGGGCAAAAAAGTATTTAGTCAGCCACCAATTGTGCAAGTTCTCCCACTTAAAAAAATGAGAGAGTAATTTTCATCATAGGTACACTTAAACTATGACAGACAAAATGAGATAAAAAATCCAGAAAATCACATTGTAATATTTTTAATGAATTTATTTGCAAATTAAAAATTGTAAAATTAAATAAAGATTAAGAATGGTTGACTTTCATAAGGCTGGTAAGGGTTACAAAAGTATCTCTAAAAGCCTTGATGAACATCAGTCCACGGTAAGACACATTGTCTATCAATGGAGAAAGTTCAACACTGTTACTACTCTCCCTAGGAGTGGCTGTCCTGCCAAGATGACTGCAAGAGCACAGCGCAGAATTCTCAATGAAGTAAAGAAGAATCCTAGAGTGTAAGCTGAAGACTTTCAGAAACCTCTGGAACATGCTAACATCTCAGTTTACGAGTCTACGATACGTAAAACACTAAACAATAATTGTTTTCAGGGGAGGACACCACGGAAGAAGCCTCTGCTGTCCAAAAAAAACATTGCTGCACGTCTGGAATCGCAAAATAGAACCTGGATGTTCCAGGTTTGCGCTACTGGCAAACTATTCTGTGGACAAATTATACTAAAGTTCAGTTGTTTGGAAGGAACACGCAACACTGTGTGGAGAAAAAAAGGCACAGCACACCAACATCAAAACCTCATCCCAACTGTAAAGTATGGAGGAGGCAGCATAATGGTTTGGGGCTGTTTTGCTGTTTCAGGGCCTGGACAGATTGCTATCATCGACGGAAAAATAAACCCCCCAAGTTTTCAAGACATTTAGCCTTACATTCTTCTGCCATCTGTCCGCCAATTGAAGCTCAACAGAAGTTGTGTGCTGTAACAGGACAACGACCCAAAACACAGTAGTAAATCAACAACCGAATGGCTTCAACAGAAGAAAATGCGCCCAGTCAGAGTCTTGACCTCAACTTGATTTTGAAATGTTGTGGCATGACCTCGAGTGGTTCACACCAGACATCTTAAGAATATTGCTGAACTGAAACAGTTTTGTAAAGATGAATGGTCCAAAATTCATCCTGATCGTTGTGAAGGTCTGATCCGCAACTACAGAAAACGTTTGGTTGAGGTTATTGCTGCTAAAGGAGGGTCAACCAGTTATTAAATCCAAGGGTTCACATACTTTTCCCACCCTACACTATGAATGTTTACACAATGTGTTCAATAAAGACATGAACATTTATAATTGTTTGTGTGTTATTAGTTTTACGCAGACTGTTTGTCTATTGTTGTGACTTAGATGAAGATCAGATCAAATTGTATGACCAGTTTATGCAGAAGTCCAGGTTAATTCCAAAGGGTTCACATACTTTTTCCTGCCACTGTATTGCATCTTGCCTATGCTGCTCGGTCATCGCTCATCAATATATTTACATGTACATGTTTTATTCCATCCCTTTAGATGTGTGTATTAGGTAGTGGTTGTGGAATTAATTGTTAGATTACTTGTTAGATATTACTGCACTGTCGGAACTAGAAGCACAAGCATTTCGCTACACTCAAATTAACACCTGCTAGCCATGTGTATGTGACCAATAAAATGTGATTTGATTTGAACACTAAGTGGGAATAAAATCAAATCAAATTGTATTTGTCACATACACATGGTTAGCAGATGTTAATGCGAGTGTAGCGAAATGCTTGTGCTTCTAGTTCCGACAATGCAGTAATAACCAACAAGTAATCTAGCTAACAATTCCAAAACTACTACCTTATAGATACAAGTGTAAGGGGATAAAGAATATGTACATAAAGATATATGAATGAGTGATGGTACAGAGCGGCATAGGCAAGATACAGTAGATGGTATTGAGTGCAGTATATACATATGAGATGAGTATGTAAACAAAGTGGCATAGTTAAAGTGGCTAGTGATACATGTATTACATAAGGATGCAGTAGATGATATAGAGTACAGTATTTACGTATACATATGAGATTAATAATGTAGGGTATGTAAACATTATATTAGGTAGCATTGTTTAAAGCCACTCAATGTTAGTGGTGGCTGTTTAACAGTCTGATGGCCTTGAGATAGAAGCTGTTTTTCAGTCTCTCGGTCCCAGCTTTGATGCACCTGTACTGACCTCGCCTTCTGGATGATAGCGGGGTGAACAGGCAGTGGCTCGGGTGGTTGTTGTCCTTGATGATCTTTATGGCCTTCCTGTGACATCGGGTGGTGTAGGTGTCCTGGAGGGCAGGTAGTTTGCCACCGGTGATGCGTTGTGCAGACCTCACTACCCTCTGGAGAGCCTTACGGTTGTGGGTGGAGCAGTTGCCGTACCAGGCGGTGATACAGCCCGACAGGATGCTCTCGATTGTGCATCTGTAGAAGTTTGTGAGTGCTTTTGGTGACAAGCCAAATTTCTTCAGCCTCCTGAGGTTGAAGAGGAGCTGCTGCGCCTTCTTCACAATGCTGTCTGTGTGGGTGGACCAATTCAGTTTGTCTGTGATGTGTACGCCGAGGAACTTAAAACTTACTACCCTCTCCACTACTGTTCCATCGATGTGGATAGGGGGGTGTTCCCTCTGCTGTTTCCTGAAGTCCACAATCATCTCCTTAGTTTTGTTGACGTTGAGTGTGAGGTTATTTTCCTGACACCACACTCCGAGGGCCCTCACCTCCTCCCTGTAGGCCGTCTCGTCGTTGTTGGTAGTCAAGCCTACCACTGTTGTGTCGTCCGCAAACTTGATGATTGAGTTGGAGGCGTGCGTGGCCACGCAGTCGTGGGTGAACAGGGAGTACAGGAGAGGGCTCAGAACGCACCCTTGTGGGGCCCCAGTGTTGAGGATCAGCGGGGTGGAGATGTTGTTGTCTACCCTCACCACCTGGGGGTGGCCCGTCAGGAAGTCCAGTACCCAGTTGCACAGGGCGGGGTCGAGACCCAGGGTCTCGAGCTTGATGACGAGCTTGGAGGGCACTATGGTGTTAAATGCCGAGCTGTAGTCGATGAACAGCATTCTCACATAGGTATTCCTCTTGTCCAGATGGGTTAGGGCAGTGTGCAGTGTGGTTGAGATTGCATCGTCTGTGGACCTATTTGGGCGGTAAGCAGATTGGAGTGGGTCTAGGGTGTCAGGTAGGGTGGAGGTGATATGGTCCTTGACTAGTCTCTCAAAGCACTTCATGATGACGGAAGTGAGTGCTACGGGGCGGTAGTCGTTTAGCTCAGTTACCTTAGCTTTCTTGGGAACAGGAACAATGGTGGCCCTCTTGAAGCATGTGGGAACAAGGAGAGGGTAGTGTGGAGTGCAATAGTGGTGTTCTTTGGCACAGGGACTATGGTGGTCTGCATCAGAAAGGTATTCACACTCCTTGACTTGTTGTGTTACAATGGATTCAATGTAGATGATGTGTCACTGGCCTACTAAACACAATACCCCATAATGTCAAAATAGAATGATGTTTTTTTTTTAGGTCAATAAGTATTCAGCCCCTTTGTTATGAAAAGCCTAAATAAGTTGAGGAGTAATTTATTTAGGCTTGCCATATAATTTGCTTAACAAGTCATATAAATTGCATGGACTCACTCTCTGTGCCATAATAGTGTTTAACGTGATTTTTGAATGACTACCTCATCTCCGTACCCCACACATACAATTATTTATAACGTCCCTCAGTTGAGCAGTGAATTTAAGACACAGATTCAACCACAAAGACCAGGGAGGTTTTCCAATGCCTCACAAAGAAGGGCACCTATTGGTAGATGGGTTAACATAAAAAAGCAGATATTGAATATCCCTTTGAGAATGGTGAAGTTATTAATTACACTTTGGATGGTGTATCAATACACCCAGTCAGTACAAAGATACAGGCGTCCTTCCTAACTCAGTTGCTGGAGAGGAAGGAAACAGCGTAGAGTTTTTACCATGATGATTACTTTAAAACAGAGTTTAATGGCTGTGGTAGGAGAAAACTGAGGATGGATCAACAACGTTGTAGTTACTCCACAAGACTAACCTAATTTACAGAGTGAAAAGAAGGAAGCCTATACATAATAAAAATATTCCAAAACATGCATCCTGTTGGCAATAAGGGACTAAAGTAAAACAGCAAATAAATATGGAAAAATAAATTAACTATGTTCTGAATACAAAGTGTTGTTTGTTTAAAATCCAACACTTTACTGAGTACCACTCTTCAAATGTTCATGTATGGTGGTGGCTGCATCATGTTATGGGTATGCTTGTCACCGGCAAGGACTTTCTTTTTAGGATAAAAACAAATGCTAAGCACCGGCAAAATCCTAGAGGAAAACCTGGTTCAGTCTGCTTTCCAACAGACACTGGGAAACAAATTTGTCTTTCAGCAGGACAATAACCTAAAACACGAGGCCAAATATACACTTGAGTTGCTTACCAAGACGACATTGGATGTTCCTGAGTGGCCTAGTTACAGGTGTGACTTAAATCGGCTTGAAAATCTGTGGCAATACTTACAAATTGCTGTCTAGCAATGATTAACAACCAACTTGACAGAGCTTGAAGAATTTTAAAAATAATGATGTGCCAATGAAATCACTGCCAAAGGTGATTCTAACATAACTCAGAGGGTTGAATACTTATCTAACCAAGATATATTAGTGTTTTATTCTTTAACTTTTTTTTCCACTTTGACATTACAGAGTATTTTGTTTAGATAATTGACAAAAATAAATCACAATTAAATCCATTTGAATCCCACTTTAACACAACACAATGTGGAAAAGGTTACGGTGTGTGACTACTTTCTAAAGGCACTGGGTGGACAAAACATTAGGAACACCTTCGTTTTGCCCTCAGAAAAATACCTCAATTTGTCAGGGCATAGATTCTACAAGGTGTTGAAGCATTCCACAGGATTGCTGGCCCATGTTGACTCCGATGCTTCCCACAGTTGTGACAAGTTGGCTGGATGTCCTTTGGGTGGTGGACCATTCTTGATAAACACGGGAAATGTGCAGTTCCCTGACACACTCAACCCGGTGCACCTGGCACTTACTACCATACCCCATTCAAAGGCACTTAAATATTTTGTCTTGTCACCCACTGAATGGCACAAATACACAATCCATGGCTCAATTGTCTCTATGCTTAAAAATCCTTATTCAACATGTCTCCTCTCCTTCATCTACACTATTTGAAGTGGATTTACCAGATGACATCAGTAAGGGATCATAGCTTTCACCTGGTTTCACCTTGTCAGTCTGTGTGTTATGGAAAGAGGAAATGTTCCTAATGTTTTGTACACTCTGTACGGTCAGAACACCTTTCTTTTTTCTTATCCTGGATAATTCCCCCTCCTGGGAAAGTAGAGAGCGAGTGGCTCGACACAGCAGCAGGCCCCAGCCAAAACAGTTCAAGGGCAGGCAGACACTTTCATTACAAGGAATCATGAGGATAATGCACTTCACTGAATGTCCAAATCATGATTTTAGCCTCCTACAAAAACAGGACGATTTGTTTGAAGATGACCATGTACACTGAACAAAAATCTAAACGCAACACGCAACAATTTGAAAGATTTGACTGAGTTAATGTTCATAGAAGGTTATCAGTCAATTGAGATACGTTGATTAGTCAATGGGTTTCACACGACTGGGCAGGGGCACAGCCAATCAGAATGAGTTCTTTGTCCCACAAAAGGGCTTTGTTACAGACAGAAATAATCCTCAGACGATTCCGCAGGTGAAGAAGCCGGATGTGGAGGTCTTGGGCTGGCGTGGTTACACGTGGTCTCTGGTTGTGAGGCCTGTTGGACGTATGGCCAAATTCTCTCAAACTACGTTGGAGTGGCTTATGGTAAAGAAATGAACATTACGTTCTCTGCCAACAGCTCTGGTGGACATCCCGGCAGTCAGCATGCCAGTTGTACACTCCCTCAACTAGAAACATCCGTGGTGTTGCGTTGTTATTACTATTTTCCCTAAGCTGTACTCTCATTCTAACCCTAGCCCCTAAAACTAACCCCATCTCCCCTATACCTAACCCTAACACTAATTCTGACCTTAACCCAAAAAACTAACCCTAGAAATGTGTTGGTTCCCTTGTGGGGACCAACAACATGTCCACAGTTGGTCAAATATGTGTTTGTTTACTATTCTTGTGGGGACTTCTGGTCTCCGCAAGAATAGTTCAACATGTCCACACACACAAACACTGAGTTCAGATTATCTGATCGCATGTTTGTCTGTAGGCGTGTGTGTATATTTGTGAGTGTCCTCTCTCCGGTCACACCCCTCCCCCTTTGGCACAGAGAGGTTTGTTTCCCCACCCCTTAGAGGGAGAGGGAAGGGCAAAGGGGCTAGACTGCACTATGGAATTTGGGCAAAGGTTTGAGGTCTGAGAATAGTGGTGGTTAGTTAGGTAGAGGTTGGCCTGGTGTGTGTGTGTGTGTGTGTGTGTTTGGAGAGGGGGGGTTCATTTGAGTGGCTCAATCTGGTTCTCCCCCTTGAGCCTTTCGCAGTGGGAGAACCTGCCACACACTTTCCCACCCTCAGCCCAGTGGGTGGTGTTGGCATCTGGCCCCGGGGCCCTTCCTCGGTGGGGTCCTCCTGGGCTCTATAGGCCCAGCCCTCCAGCCCTGCTCTAGCCCCACAGCGCTGGTTATAGTGAACCTCTGTCTGTGTGAACCTCTCAGCCTCTCCCCCTCATAGCCCTCGTCCCCTCTCTTCTTCTTCCCTGTTCACTGTCCCATTTCTTCTCCTCTACTGTCAAATCCTCTCCCTGTTCCCCTTCTATCTGTACCCTTATCTTCTCCTCTACTGTCAAATCCTCTCCCTGTTCCCCTTCTATCTGTACCCTTATCTTCTCCTCTACTGTCAAATCCTCTCCCTGTTCCCCTTCTATCTGTACCCTTATCTTCTCCTCTACTGTCAAATCCTCTCCTGTCTTCTCTTCTCTTTACTCTCTACCCCACCTTCTTTCCTCTCCTTTTTTTTGTCCCCTCTTCCCCCAGTGCTGTAGGCCTCATAAGGAGGAAAAGCAACCCGTTGTAGATGAAGAGTCTAATATGAAATCTTGTTTTGCAAGTGGACCCCACACCTCACTGCCATAAAGTGCAATTGGTTCAATGACATATTCAATTAGTTTTAGCCAAATTGTAATATGTATTTCAATTTGAATTATCTTTTTAATGGCGTAGAATGCCCTGCGTGCTTTCTCTCAGTTTATTCACTGCATCATTAAGGTGTCCAGTTTAGCTTATTTTTAAACCTAACTAATTGTAGTGTGTGCAGTACTCTATATATGTTGTACCAATTGAGAACTTTGGTCTAATTCCCTGAGATCTGGATCTTCTCTGGAAAATCGTTATTTTAGTCTTTTTGGGGTTTACTGACCGGGCCCACGTCTGGCATTACTGCTCTAGCAGGTCCAGGCTCTGCTGTAGGCAATATGCTGTGGGTGACGGCAGGCATAGGTCATCTGTGAAGAGTAGGCATTTAACTTCTGAATTGTGGAGACTAACACCAGGGGCTGAGGATTTTTCTAGAATAGTGGCCAATTCGTTGATGTAAATATTGAAGAGTGCAGGGCTCAGATTGCAACCCTGGCGAAGGCCCCGCCCCTGGTTAAAGAATTCTGTTATTTTCTTGCCAAGTTTAATGCTGCACATATTGCCAGAATACATTGATTGAATTATGTCATATCTTTTACCCCCTACACCACTTTCATTAACTTTGTAGAACAGTCCTGTTTGCCAAATAGAATCAAATGGTTTTTGGAAGTTGATAAAGCAAGCGTATATTTTGGTATTATTTTGATGGACATGTTTATCTATCACGGTGTGTAGGGTGTAAATATGATAAGTTGTGCGATGTTTTGGTATAAATCCAATTGGGCTTTTACTCAAGACATTGTGCTTATTAAGGAAGTTTAGAACTCTTATAATACTACAGAAAACCTTCCCCGGGTTACTTTTCACACAAATTGTTAGGGTCAAATTTGTCTCAGTTCTTAAAGATTGGGGGTTTGAGTCCTTGATTCCAGATGTCAGGGGAATAACCTACCCTCAGGATCAAATTAAACAGTTTTAATATAGCCAATTGAAATGTTGCACTAGTGAGTTTGCGCATCTCATTTAGGATGCCATCAGGTCCGCTTGCTGTTTTATATTTGAGAGCCTGAAGTTTATAGAGCTCCTGGTCAGTAATTGGGGAGTCCAGTGGATTTTGATTGTCCTTTATAGTCTTTTCTAATACATTCAACTTCTCATGAATTTGGCGTTGTTCTATGTTTGTGTAAATTTGAACACTGTCGTAGTGTTTTAAAATGGGTTGTCCATATGTCACCATTTTGTATTGCTAATTCCTCTTGTTTAGATTTTTGTAGTTTTTTTTTCAATTTTGCCAGAAGTTGTTTGTTTTTATGGACTCAATTAGTGTCAGCTGCTTGCTGTTGTACTGTGCATTTTTGGTTCTGAGTGTACGTTTATAGAGTTTTAAAGTCTCACAGTAATGAGTCTCTCTCTGTGTGTGTGTCTCTCTCTCTATGTGTGTGTCTCTCTCTCTCTATGTGTGTGTCTCTCTCTCTATGTG